>NC_036840.1:35161912-35183344 GCF_002910315.2 Salvelinus sp. IW2-2015
ACCAACACGACGAGACGGCCCTACAGGGAGGAAGTGGGGCCCTCGGAGTGTGGTGTCAGGAAAATAACCTCACACTCAACGTCAACAAAACAAAGGAGATGATTGTGGACTTCAGGAAACAGCAGAGGAGCACCCCCCTATCCACATCGACGGCGACAGTAGTGGAGAAGGTGGAAAGCTTTAAGTTCCTCGGTGAACATCACGGACAAACTGAATTGGTCCACCCACACAGACAGCGTTGTGAAGAAGGCGCAGCAGCAACCTCTTCAACCCTCAGGGAGTGAAGAAATTCGGGTTGTCACCAAAAGCACTCACAAACTTCTACAGATGCACAATCGAGACATCTGTCGGGGCTGTATCACCCTGGTACGGCAACGCTCCGCCCACAACCGTAAGGCTCCAGAGGTAGTTAGGTCTGCACAAGCATCACCGGGGCAAACTACCTGCCCCCCAGGACACCTACACCACCCGATATCACAGGAAGGCCATAAAGATCATCAAGACAACAACCACCCGAGCCACTGCCTGTTCACCCTGCTATCATCCAGAAGGCGAGGTCAGTACAGGTGCATCAAAGCAGGGACCGAGAGACTGAAAAACAGCCTCTATCTCAAGGCCATCAGACTGTTAAACAGCCACCACTAACATTTAGTGGCGCTGCCAACATATACTGACTCAACTCCAGCCACTTTTATAATGGGAATTGATGGAAATTATGTAAAAATGTATCACTAGCACTTTAAACAATGCCACTTAATATAATGTTTACATACCCTACATTACTCATCTCATATGTATATGGTATATACTGTACTGTATATCATCCACTGCATCTTGCCATCTTTATGTAACATGTATCACTAGCCACTTTAAACTATGCCCCTTTATGTTTACATACCCTACATTACTCATCTCATATTAGAGACTGTACACTATACCATCTACTGCATCTTGTCTATGCCGTTCTGTACCATCACTCATTCATATATCTTTATGTACATATTCTTTATCCCTTTACACTTGTGTGTATAAGGTAGTAGTTGTGAATTGTTCGGTTAGATTACTTGTTGGTTATTACTGCATTGTCGAACTAGAAGCACAAGCATTTCGCTACACCGCATTAACATTCGCTAACCATGTGTATGTGACAAATAAAATTTGATTTGATTTGATTTCTCCCACTAAAAAGATTAGAGAGGCCTGTAATTTCATCATAGGTACACTTCAACTATGACAGACAAAATGAAGGAAAAAAAATCCAGAAAATCACATTGTAGGATTTTTAATGAATTTATTTGCAAATTATTGGTGGAAATAAAGTATTTGGTCACATAACAAACATTATCTCAATACTTGTTAATATACCCTTTTGTTGGCAATGACAGAGGTCAAACGTTTCTGTAAGTCTTCACAAGGTTTCACACACTGTTGCTGGTATTTTGGCCCATTCCTCCATTTAGATCTCCTCTAGAGCAGTGATGTTTTGGGGCTGTTGCTGGGCAACACAGACCTTCAACTCCCTCCAAAGATTTTCTATGGGTGAGATCTGGAGACTGGCTAGGCCACTCCAGGACCTTGAAATGCTTCTTACGAAGCCACTCCTTCGTTGCCCGGTGGTGTGTTCGGGATCATTTGTCATGCTGAAAGACCCAGCCACGTTTCATCTTCAATGCCCTTGCTGATGGAAGGAGGTTTTCACTCAAAATCTCACGATACATGGCCCCATTCATTCTTTCCATTACAAGATCAGTTCATCCTGGTCCCTTTGCAGAAAAAAGCCCCAAAGCATGATTTTCCACCCCATGCTTCACAGTAGGTATGTGTTCTTTGGATGCAACTCAGCATTCTTGTCCTCCAAACACGGACGAGTTGAGTTTTTACCAAGAAGTATTATTTTGGTTTCATCTGCCATAGGACATTCTCCCAATACTTTCTTCTGGATCATCCAAATGCTCTCTAGCAAACTTCAGACGGGCCCTGGACATGTACTGGCTTAAGCAGGGGGACACGTCTGGCACTGCAGGATTGAGTCCCTGGCGGCGTAGTGGTGTACTGATGTAGGCTTTGTTACTTTGGTCCCAGCTCTCTGCAGGTCATTCACTAGGTCCCCCCGTGTGGTTTCTGGGATTTTTGCTCACCGTTCTTTGTGAGCATTTTGACCCCACGGGTGAGATCTTGCGTGCAGCCCCAGATCGAGGGGATTATCAGTGTGTGTTATGTCTTCCATTTCCTAATAATTGCTCCCACAGTTGATTTCTTCAAACCAAGCTGCTTACCTATTGCAGATTCAGGTCTTCCCAGCCGGGTGCAGGTCTACAATTTTGTTTCTGGTTCTTTGACAGCTCTTTGGTCTTGGCCATAGTGGAGTTTGGAGTTGGACTGTTTGAGTTGTAGACAGGTGTCTTTTATACTGGATAACAAGTTCAAACAGGTGCCATTAATACAGGTAACGAGTGTGTGAGGACAGAGGAGCCTCTTAAAGAAGAAGTTACAGGTCCTGTGAGAGCCAGAATCTTGCTTGTTTGTAGGTGACCAAATACTTATTTTCCACCATAATTTGCAAATAAATTCAAAAAAATCCTACAATGTGATTTTCTGGATTTTTTTTCTCATTTTGTCTGTCATAGTTGAAGTGTACCTAGTTTGAAAATTAAGGCCTCTCTCAGCTTTTAAAGTGGGAGAACTTGCACAATTGGTGGCTGACTAAATACCTTTTGCCCACTGTATGTAGTAAAACTCCGACTTCAACTGTAACCCTAACCTTAACCCTAACGTTAACCACAGCACTAACCCTAAGGCCTAAACCAAATCTTAAATTAAGGCCAAAAATCAACTACAAAAAAATCATGAATGTTTATAATATAGCCAATTTTGATTTTCAGCTGCCCATCTAGCGGAAATTGCTCAATTCTGCCTTCAGGCAAGATTCATGACAATAAAGGTCAACAGGCAAAAAACAATCCCCTGAGCAGAAGAGAAGACGTCTAATTTGAGGGTCAAAACAAACCAGGATGTCCACTAGAGGCCCCACTGGTAATTAGTGAAACAAGCTGTCTTTCTTACATTAAAGAGGCCTCACGGAACATGACTGAATCGCCACACATTCCCCCCCCCCCCTCCTCCTCCCTCCCTTCTCCTCACTCTTGTAACTGGTAAACAGCGCAAAGTAAGCCCAGACAACAAAAAAATAAAGTATCTGTAATGAATTGAAAGCCTGTTGGCAGCCTTTACGAGGTGAGCGGATGTAAAATAAATACTGAATAACAACGAGGAAATAGCAAACAACACCGACATAGGAAATTGGTGCACAATATGGCGGAGGAGGTGCTGGGTAACTTGTTTGTCGCCTGTAGGATAGCTTTTTCGTTCATAGTTAATAATTTTTTATCAGGCTGCCGACCTAAATGTTTCAGATGAGTAGTGATGTACTGTATTCCCAACATGGAGGAATCAATGCCCCGAGAAACCCAGAGGGAGTGTTTCTGACTCGTTGCTTGTTTGTCAAACTTCCTTCACTCTGCCCCTCTCTTCATCAATAGACATCAAGATTGAGAGAACTTGAGAGGCCTCGTGCACACACTCGATGAGACAAAAGAGGTTATTTGGCGCAGGAAAGAAAATCTTGATGTGAAGATGTTTGAAGTTACTTTCTGGCGTTCACAGTCTATAACAGGATAACTCTAATTATGTAAATGTTCTCTTTACATTTCTCTTTTTTATTTTGATTCATTATCTGTACTGGGATGTATTTTCTCCAATTCTCATCAAAGTTTGCCTTCACCCCCACCACCACTCTAGTTTCTTACCTCCAAAAGAGGAACAAGAATGTGGTCCTCCTAAGCACACTGCACAAAACAGCTGAGATCAGTGATCATGAGGACAGAAGCCAGCCATCATCCTGGACTACAACCACAACAAAGGAGGCATGGACAACCTGGACAAGGTGATTGGAACTTACAGCTGCAGGAGGATGACTGCACGCTGGTCCCTGGTCATCTTCCTTAACATCATTGATGTGTCCTCATACAATGCCTTTGTGATATGGAACAAGATCAACCTTACCTGGTTGCCTGATAAGCGGAACAAGAGGATGGTGTTCCTGGAGCAGCTGGGAAAGGCACATTTAACCCCACACATTCAAAGAAAGGAGCGCCTCCCCCGCACAGCAGCCTCTGCAGCGCTTATGAAAGCTGTTCAGGGGGCTGAATCTTGTCCTGATCCACCTGAGGCTGCAGCTGGGGCAGGCAAGAGGAGGAGATGCAAATTCTGTCCCCCTATGAAGGACTGTAAAACAAATACTATGTGCTGCACATGTGAGAAATACATCTGCCAAGTCCATGCACACACACTTGCATACTGTCCTACATGTGCTAATCAGAGTTGATTGATTCATGTTCTTCACATTTTTGTTTTGTATATATCATGTAATTTTWATATTATTTATTCACCTTGTGGATGGGGGCAATGGTTAAAAAAACTGGAGAAGACTAGTATTTTGTAGTTGAATTCCTCATTGTACAGTATATAATAAATATATCACTATGTTGCCAAAAAAGTTCAAGACTGTTATTGTTCCCCTTCAATAAAATGCATTCAAAACTACTTTCTGCACATGTCTGCTACTTTCTTAGGCTGTACAAGTACTATCTCTTGCTAAGAAATGTRTGTTTACAYCTAYKCAWTRATAATAATAAAAATAAACCTCTACTTTAGTAAAGAAAACAATTATAACAGGTGTGTTGAAATAAAAACGAGCGGTGTCCACAGACCAAATGCAGTCTTTCTGCATTGTGGGAAAACCCAGATATTGACAAAGTTTGTGATGAATGACAGGTTGTTTCTTCAAGCAAAAAAAGATTTGGTGTTTAACATTCAATTAAGCTGCTTTATTTTAGGGATTTAGTGATGGCGGGTCATTTTTGACGTTTAGGACAAGGGGAGTCTACAGAMTGTTAAGACTACACAAGGGTTACATCTTCTCTGTTAGCGACAGGCAGCCTAGTGGTTAGAGASGCCATCACTGACTGGAGGGTTACCATTTAAAATCAAATTAAATCCCAGTTCATTCCCTGCTGTTGTGCACTTAAGAAAGGCCGTACAACATCAGCTCCCCAGGTACCCAGTGTTGCAGCCCCCCCTTACCTCTCCCCCCAAGAAAATGGTATATGTAGAGTGCATTCGGGAACTATTCAGACCCCTTGACTTCTTCCACATTTTGTTAAGTTACAAGGTAATTCTCATCAATCTACACACAATACCCCGTAATGACGAAGTGAAAACAGGTATTTAAAATGTTTGCAAATGTATAATAAAATGTAAAACAGAGTGCCCTTTGCTATTGTATGAGACTAAATAATGAGCTCAGGTGTATCCTGTTTCCATTGCTAATCCATGAAATGTTTCTACAACTTGACTGRAGTCCACCTGTGGTCAATTCAATTGATTGCACATGATTTGGAAATACACACACCTGTCTATATAAGGTCCCACAGTTGACAGTGCATGTCAGAGACAAAAACAAGCCATGAGGTCAAAGATATTGTCCATAGAACTCCAAGACAAGATTGTGTCAAGGCACAGATCTGGGGAAGAGTACAAACAAACGTCTGCAGCATTGAAGGTCCCCAAGTACACAGTGGCCTCCATATTAAATGGAAGTAGTTTGGAACCACCAAGACTCTTCCAAGAGCTGGCCTCCTGGMCAATCTGAGCAATCGGGGGACAAGGTCCTTGGTCAGGGAGGTGACCAAGAACCCGATGGTCACACTGACAGAGCTCCAGAGTTCCTTTGTGGAGATGGGAGAACCTTCCAAAAGGACAACCATCTCTGCAGCACTCCACCAATCAGGCCTTTATGGTAGAGTGACCAGACAGAAGCCACTACTCAGTAAAAGGCACCTAAATTACTCAGACCATGAAACCAAGATTAAACACTTTGGCCTGAATGCTAAGTGTCACACCTGGAGGAAAGCTGGGACCATCCCTACAGTGGAGCATGGTTGGTGGCAGCATCATGCTGTGGGGATGTTTTTCAGTGGCAGGGACTGGGAGACTATTCAGGATCGAGGGAAAAATGAACGGAGCAAAGTACAGAGAGATCCTTGATGAAAACATGCTCCAGAGCGCTCAGGAACTCAGACTGGGGAGAAGGTTCACCTTCCAACAGAACAATGACCCTCAGCACACAGCCAAGACAATGCAGGAGAGGCTTCGGGACAATTCTCTGAATCTCCTTGAGTGGCCCAGTCTCTCTGGAGAGACCTGAAAATAGTTGTGTAGCGATGCTCCCCATCCAACCTGACAGAGTTTGAGAGGATCTGCAGAGTAGAATGGGAGAAACTCCCCAAAATACATGTGTGCCAAGCTGGTAGAATCTTACCCAAGAAGACCCGAGGCTGTAATCTCTGCCAAAAGTGCTTCAACAAAGTACTGCATAAAGGGTCTGAATACTTATGTAAATGGAATATTGCCATTTTTTATAAATTTGCGAAATGTCTAAAACCTTTTTTCGCTTTATCATTATTGGGTAAATTGATGAGGAAAAAAAAGAATTGTATCAATTTTAGAATAAGGCTATAAAGTAACAAAATGTGGAAAAAGTCAAGGGGTCTGAATACTTTCCGAATGCACTGTATGTGCATGTATGTGTGCCTTTCGGAGAGTTGGGTTAAAAGCGGAAGTCAAACTTCGGGTGGGTCTTGTGTGCAAGGACCAATAAAGTTATCTTTTTCTGATTTTGATATAGTATGTTTTGAGCTTATAAAAAATGTGTTTTGTCCATAGAATTTTTTGTGGATAAAATATTGAATTTTCCCTTTTCTTCCAAATCCCATAGAAACGCATTGAATAACAGATTCATAAATGGCAAAATAAAAGATATAAAACACTTTTTCATAAGGAATAAGATTTTGAAGTGTCTGTCTAGAAGATATAAGAAAGCTCAGGAAATATACACTACCGCTCAAAAGTTTGGGGTCACTGGCAGCTTCATTAAATAGCACCGGCAAAACAACAGTCTCAACGTCAACAGTGGAGAGGCGACTCCGGGATGCTGGCCTTATCTCAGACTGGCCAATAAAAATAAAACATTAAGATGGGAAAAAGAACACAGACACTGGACAGAGGAACTCTGCCTAGAAGGCCAGCATCCCGGAGTCGCCTCTTCACTGTTGATGTTGAGACTGGTGTTTTGCGGATTCTATTTAATGAAGCTGTCATTTGAGCACTTGTGAGGCATCTGTCTCTCAAACTAGACACTCTAATGTGCATGTCCTCTTGCTCAGTTGTGCATCATGGCCTTCCACTCCTCTTTCTACTCTGGTTTGGGCCAGTTTGCTCTGTTCTGTGAAGGGAGTAGTAGCCTTCATTTCTCAGAACAAGAATAGACTAATGAGTTTCTGAAGAAAGGTCTTTGTTTCTGGACATTTTGAGCCTGTAATCGAACCCACGAATGCTGATGCTCCAGATACTCAACTAGTCTAAAGAAGGCCAGTTTTATTGCTTCTTTAATCAGAACAACATTTTTCAGCTGTGCTAACATAATTGCAAAAGGGTTTTCAAATAATCACTTAGCTTTTTAAAATGATAAACTTGGATTAGCTAACACGACGTGCCATTGGAACACAGGAGTGATGGTAGCTGATAATGGGCCTCTGTACGCCTATGTAGATATTCATTCAAAATCTGACGTTTCCAGCTACAATAGTCATTTACAACATTAACAATGTCTACACTGTATTTCTGATCAAACTTTTCAACGGTACTTTATATAAAAAAAAATATTTTACAAACATTTTTGGCGGGATTGGCACAAAACTACCTCCATACTTGTATGAATTTTTCAAACCGTTACCTGTTACATTCGGTTACGTTCAGATTAGTCCCTTGACTCTTGTGGTGGCAGTAGATGTAGAGCATTTGTCAAATCCTTTTGTGAGGAAATAAAATCACCTCTGTAGCTCGGCCACCTTTCACCGCATATGCGGAAGGCCGCAATGCGGTAGATTGAGACGCAGACCATGCAAAAAAATATATCTCTAGCTTATGTTACTTAGAATGACGCACCGGTGCCTCAATAGAGTCTTAGGGATGAATATAATAAAAATTGACTCTAGGGGGTTTTAAGATAGTGAGATAAACTCAAATAMATGTTTGTCATTGTATGCAATATTTTGTTAATGACTGTCACAAACAGTGAGTATTTCCACTGGCTTTGTTCACTTCCATTCTRTAACACAATGAAGAGGTTTTTGTACCACCTGCGCTCTGAGTCAGGAAGAGGCTGCTACTTTGATTATAGGGGATGGAGTATATCTGCAGTCAGTGGAACCACACCCCGCTGGGATAAGTGGTGGGTAASACACAGTGCATCCTGGGTAGTCTCAGACAAGGAAGTGGGCATGCCGAAAGATGCGCTACATTCGATTCCCCTGAAAGGGAGCAAAACAAATAAGAGCAGCGGGGAAAAGAAAGAAGGAGATTAAATGTTACAAAACATCCAGAAGATTACGTTGGATTGAGTACAAGTATGTTGTTGTTGAATCTATCCATGATGTTTTTAGCCTAGCGCTGCTAGCTAGCGGGGATAGGTTGTGTTGTGAGGTAGTGCAGGGGAGCACAGGATAAAGGAGGGTGATGAGAAGTGATAGTTCACATTGCCTTTGTAATCGCAGTGTTAGCTCAGACATCTGCAGGAGGTGAGTAGTAATATTTGTCCTAGCACAGCATTTGGTTTTGGCCCCGTGTTACAAGACAATGGTCACCCTCTGGTGTGGGAGTAATGATGCTTTTCTTATCTGCTGTATGTCCTCAATCACACAGAGCAGAGATCCTCTATCCAAATGGAGCAGAGTTCAGAGTGAAGAGAAAAAACAGAGTGGAACCAACAGACTGATATCAAACCTGTAGACTGTAGACTGTAGACCTGATCTCAATAAAGATAGACACAATTTAAATATAATAAATAATGGCAATTTAAATATCTATTTTCACTTCGATCMTTTTATGAAGGCCCAATGCATGGTGGTATAGCAATATATACTGTACTGTAGATAGCATTGTAGCCAGTAGCTAACTGTAGCACTACCTGGCTGATTCAATGTTCGGGCTTTATCATTGATTTTCTATCCACCTCAGTAGGGCAACAACACCGGACTCTTGGATTCTGTRGATGGACTGAGGGACGGTAGAGATTGGTAGGGTACATGCTGTTAGAGGTGGAGGGCAGAGAACAGGGTCACTGACTGGAATGATACAGAACATAGGCTTTACCTGCAGAATAGCAAAGCCATGCACATTCTCTCTTTGCAAGACCAATGTGAAGGTGTGTGCAGCAAGCACTGTTAACAACCTGTCTGGATCAATATATAGTTTTAAGGTATCAAACTTCCTCCCCAGAATAGGGAATGTAAACAATAACAGACATATAAACAAACGCAAATAACATGTTACCTATAGCGTCACTAGAATAGCTGACCAAACACAATATAAAGTGTGTGGACAATGAGGTAYAGTGCACAACTATAAAATACACTAGTGTATGTGAGCCACACACATACAGAATAAAACAGTACATATTTACTTTTATCTTACTTTTGCCTGGGTCAACTGAATGGATACGACATGAAAGCACGTTAGAATCAAAAGGAGAGCAAAGGAAAAGGGAACGCTGAAGTGGGAGTAGGTGGTGGGAGAGATATTTGGCAGTAATTGGTTGTGCATGATTCAAACCATTATATTTCTCTTTTCATCTACTCTTATTGACATGTTATTCAACAACCCCGGTGACATCTCACCTTAAAATACTAGTATGTGTTATGTGTTAGAAATCACCTGACATGCAATACTATTATGCATATAAAGTACATTCAACATGCGTTGTGAGAACGTTGCATGAATGTTTGCTGGATAAAAAAATGACAATTGAGTGAATACCACCAGAGGTGTGGATGTATCATGTTTACCACCAGAGGTGTGGATGTATCATGTTAGCTACTAGAGGTGTGGATGTATCATGATTTACCACTAGAGGGTGGATGTATCATGATTACCACCAGAGGTGTGGATGTATCATGTTAGCTACCAGAGGTGTGGATGTAGCCAGTCATTGATTACCACCAGAGTGTGGATGTATCATGTTAGCTACCAGAGGTGTGGGATGTAGCCAGTCATGATTACCACCAGAGGTGTGGATGTATCATGTTTACCACCAGAGGTGTGGATGTATCATGTTAGCTACCAGAGGTGTGGATGTAGCCAGTCATGATTACCACCAGAGGTGTGGATGTATCATGTTTACCACCAGAGTGTGGATGTATCATGTTAGCTACCAGAGGTGTGGATGAGCCAGTCATGATTACCACCAGAGGTGTGGATGTATCTGTTAGCTACCTAGAGGTGTGGATGTATCATGTTTACCACCAGGGTGTGTATGTATCATGTTTAACCACCAGAGGTGTGGATGTATCATGTTTACACCAGAGGTGTGGATGTATCATGATTACCACCAGAGGTGTGGATGTATCATGTTTACTACAGAGGTGTGGATGTATCATGATACCACCAGAGGTGTGGATGTATCATGTTACCACCAGAGGTGTGGATGTATCATGATTACCACCAGAGGTGTGGATGTATCATGATTACCACCAGAGGTGTGGATGTATCATGATTTACCACCAGAGGTGTGGATGTATCATGATTACCACCAGAGGTGTGATGTATCATGATTACCACCAGAGGTGTGGATGTATCATGTTAACACCAGAGGTGTGGATGTATTCATGTTTACCACCAGAGGTGTGGATGTATCATGATTACCACCAGAGGTGTGGATGTATCATGTTACCACCAGAGGTGTGGATGTATCATGATTACCACCAGAGGTGTGGATGTATCATGTTACCACCAGGAGTGTGGATGTATCATGTTAGCTACTAGAGGTGTGGATGTATCATGTTTACCACCAGGGTGTGGATGTATCATGTTAGCTACTAGAGGTGTGGATGTATCATGATTACCACTAGAGGTGTGGATGTATCATGATTACCACCAGAGGTGTGGATGTATCATGTTTACCACCAGAGGTGTGGATGTATCATGATTACCACCAGAGGTGTGGATGTATTCATGATTACCACCAGAGGCGTGGATGTATGTCATGTTTACCACCAGAGGTGTGGATGTTATCATGATTACCACCAGAGGTGTGGATGTATCATGATTACCACCAGAGGTGTGGATGTATCATGTTAGCTACACAGTGTGGATGTATCATGTTAGCTACTAGAGGTGTGGATGTATCATGATTACACCCAGAGGTGTGGATGTATCATGATTACCCCAGAGGTGTGGATGTATCATGTTTACCACCAGAGGTGTGGATGTATCATGTTAGCTACTAGAGGTGTGGATGTATCATGATTACCACTAGAGGTGTGGATGTATCATGATTACCACCAGAGGTGTGGATGTATCATGTTTACCACCAGGGGTGTGGATGTATCATGTTAGCTACTAGAGGTGTGGATGTATCATTGTTTACCACCAGGGGTGTGGATGTATCATGTTAGCTACTAGAGGTGTGGATGTATCATGATTACCACCAGAGGTGTGGGATGTATCATGTTTACCACCCCAGAGGTGTGGATGTATCATGATACCACTAAGAGGTGTGGATGTATTCAGTTGATTAAACCACCCAGGGTGGGATGTATCAGTTTACACCCGAAGGTGTGGATGTATCATGTTAGCTACCTAAGGTGTGGATGTATCATGATTACCACTAGAGGTGTGGATGTATCATGTTAGCTACTAGAGGTGTGGATGTATCATGTTAGCTACTAGAGGTGTGGATGTATCATGTTAGCTACTAGAGGTGTGGATGTATCATGATTACCACCAGGGGTGTGGATGTATCATGTTAGCTACCAGAGGTGTGGATGTATCATGTTAGCTACCAGAGGTGTGGATGTATCATGATTACCACCAGGGGTGTGGATGTATCATGTTAATAATGGAATAGGGATGGGCCACAGCTAGCTCATTCAAATTACTTATGATGGCTTCTGTTATTGTAGGAATTACCTGGGTTCTGTAACCAATTTGCTCTCCTTCATACCTACTATGAGGCACATGGATGGGAGTGAATTAAAGGAACTCTAAATCAATATGTCTAGTACAGAGGGGAAAAAAGGAGTGAGAGTGAGAGTGAGAGAGAGAACAAGCGAGGCAGTGAGAGAGAGGACAAGTTCCTGTTGGCCTATACACTACATAACACGGGACAACAGGAAGGGTGGAAAGATGCATTTACAAAACCTGGAATGGAAGAAAAACAGAGTGAGTTTAAGTAGGGAGAAGGGGGAGGGTAAGTAATTATCCTTTCAAGCCTAATTTGAGGTGCTGTTTGAAATTAACCTATGCAAATGAGTGGGCTACAACACGTCACCACAGTGAGGACCGCGGTGACTCAGCCGTAACGAGAACAGGTTGGGTGTTTTTTTTTTTTACTTCACATCATGATCGCCAATCCTTCATAGTGCCATTGTTGCCCAAGCAAACTATATGCTGGATATAGGGTCAGAAAATGTCCCAGATTGTGTGAGACAGGTCCCACATTTTGTCCCAAGTCCCACGTCTCGCAACCAAACGATCATGTTCCGCCTTTTATCAACATATTAAAATGAAAAAAGGTTAATTTGTCCCGTATTTCAGTCAGACAATCCAACCAATCTCTTTTTGCAGTAACATTGTGCTTATGACAACATATACTGTAGACAGTTGAAGTSAGAAGTTTACATACACATATGGTGGAGTCATTAAAACTCGTTTTTCAACCACTCCACAAATTTCTTGTTAACACACTATAGTTTTGGCAAGTCTACTTTGTGCACAATTGTTTACAGACAGATTATTTCACTTATAATTCACTGTATCACAATTCCAGTGGGTCAGAAGTTTACATACACTCAGTTGACTGTGCCTTTTAAACAGCTTGGAAAATTCCAGAAAATTATGTAATGGCTTTAGAAGCTTATGATAGGCTAATTGACATAATTTGAGTCAATTGGAGGTGTACCTGTGGATGTATTTCAAGGTCTATCTTCAAAATTAGTGCCTCTTTGCTTAACATCATGGGAAAATCTAAATAAATCAGCCAGGACCTCAGGGTCCTCCACAAGTCTGGTTCATCCTTGGGAGAAATTTCCATACGCCTGAAGATACCACGTTCATCTGTACAAACAATAGTACGCAAGTATAAACACCATGGGACCACGAAGCCGTCATACCGCTCAGGAATGAGACGCGTTCTGTCTCCTAGAGATGAACGTACTTTGGGGCGAAAAGTGCAAATCAATTCCAGAAAACAGCAAAGGACCTTGTGAAGATGCTGGAGGAAACAGGTACAAAAGTATCTATATCCACAGTAAAAAGAGTGCTATATCGAGATAACCTGTTAGGCCACTCAGCAGGGAAGATGCCACTGCTCCAAAACCGCCATAAAAAAGCCAGACTACGGTTTGCAACTGCACATGGGGACAAAGATCGTTCTTTTTGGAGAAATGTCCTCTGGTATGATGAAACAAAAACAGAACTGTTTGGCCATAATGACCATCGTTATGTTTGTCGTTAAAAGGTGGAGGATTGCAAGCCGAAGAATACCATCCCTACAGTGAAGCATGGGGGTGGCAGCATCATGTTGTGTGGGTGCTTTRCTGCAGGAAGGACTGGTGCACTTCACAAAATAGATGGTATYATGAGGTAGGAAAATTATGTGGATATATTGAACCACCATATTAAGACATCAGTCAGGAAGTTAAAGCTTGGTCGCAAATGGGTCTTCCAAATGGACAATGACCCCAAGCATACTTCCAAAGTTGTGGCAAACTGGCTTAAGGACAACACAGTCAAGGTTTTGGAGTGGCCATCATAAAGCCCTGACCTCAGTCCCATAGAACATTTGTTGTCAGACCTGAAAAAGCACGTGCGAGCAAGGAGGCCTACAAACCTGACTCAGTTTCACCAGCTGTGTCAGGAGGAATGGGCCAAAATTCACCCAACTTATTTTGGGAAGCTTGTGGAATGCTACCTGAAATGTTTGACCCAAGTTAAACAATTTAAAGGCAATACTACCAAATACTAATTAAGTGTACATAAACTTCTGACCCACTGGGAATTTGACAAAAGACATAAAAGCTGAAATAAATAATTMTCTCTTCTATTATTCTGACATTTCACATTCTTAAAGTGGTGATCCTAACTGACCTAAGACAGGGAATTTTTACTAGGATTAAATGTCAGGAATTGTGAAAAACTGAGTTTAAATGTATTTGGCTAAGGTGTATGTAAACTTCCGACTTCAACTGTATATCATAAGGATGTGATACCGGTACTGTTGAACACTTCTCCAATCGTTGTTGAGATCTGCTTTTCTGCACAGCACGAAACGAGACATAGGCAAATGTTATATAGTCAACCAATCCATTTGTCAAATCCTTTCAGGCTTAATTCCAGCAAAATTTGGAGAGGACAGATAACTATAAACGTGCTTCTAACGAAGAGCTATACAAGTAAGTAGGCCTAAATAGGCATGTTAGACCGAAAGATACAAGGTCATGCTCAGTAGTTGCTCACTTAAAATAGTACTAGGCTGTGTGTGCTTCAATTAGCTCACTCGGTGCAGCAGGAGGGAATTTTTGTGTGCAGTAGGAAGGAGAGTTTTGTGTGCAGTAGGATGGAGAGTTTTGTGTGCAGTAGGATGGAGAGTTTTGTGTGCAGTAGGAGCGGAGAGTTTTGTGTGCAGTAGGAGGGAGAGTTTTGTGTGCAGTAAGGAGGGGGAGTTTTGTGTGCAGTAGGAGGGAGAGTTTTGTGTGCAGTAGGAGGGAGCGTTTTGTGTGCAGTAGGAGGGAGAGTTTTGTTTGCAGTAGGAGGGAGAAGTTTTGTGTGCAGTAAGAAGGAGATGTTTGTGTGCAGCAGGAGGGGAGAGTTTTGTGTGCAGTAGGAGGGAGAGTTTGTGTTTAGTTAGGGAGGGAGAGTTGTGTGTGCAGTAGGAGGGAGCGTTTTGTGTGCAGCAGGAGGGAGAGTTTTGTGTGCAGTAGGAGGGAGAGTTTTGTGTGCAGTAGGAGGGAGAGTTTTGTGTGTAGTWGGAGGGAGCATTTTGTGTGTAGTAGGAGGGAGAGTTTTGTGTGCAGCAGGAGGGAATGTTTTGTGTGCAGTAGGAGGGAGCGTTTTGTGTGCATTAGCAGGGAGAGTGTTGTGTATCGAGGTGCTGCCCCCCCAAAAAAATTATTAATGTAGGCTACAATGTCCCGTTAATTTCCCACATGTTGTTATTTAAAATGTGATCACATTTTAGGTATTCTACTGAGGACTGTAGTACTTTATATTGAACTTGCGGTTGAGAATAAAGAAATACATTACTGTAAATTGGGATGGGTTTTTGGAATATGTCTTAATTGTGCTGGCAAGAGTTTATGTTCTTTGCTCTTTGAAACTGTGATATTATGCAGGGCTAACATGTGGGGGGATATGATGATTAGTTCACATTAATGCGATTCTCACAGGAGCAGTCTATTGGATTATCATTTAGACTGGCCTAAAGCCACTCCTGACCCTGGCTAACCTCTGCTACAGTTTAAAGAAGAATCTATCCCTTGTGTGTGTGTGTGTGTGTGTGTGTGTATGTGTGCGTGCGTGCGTGCGTGCGTGCGTGCGTGCGTGTGTGCGCGCGCGCGTGTGTGTTTGTGTCCATGCTTGTGTGTGTATTGTGAACAAAAAATATTCCTCAAGTGTTTGTGTCTGTTAGCAATTTGTGTTTGCAAGTGTATAATGTGTGTGCGTTTGCGTTTATAATTGTTTCTTCAAAAGCACTCCTGAGGAGGAACGCAGACAAACAGGGAGCGGCGAGTGCCAGAGAAGGGGAACATGTTTAACTGGAGGAGATGAAATGAAACGTGGTGATTTCCCTGACGACTGCTCCCTCTTAGCAGCTGCTTGCCTCTCTTTGTACCGAATGCTCCTAATATTTATTTATTTGTTTGCGGTGCTCTCTCGCCCCCCGTTCAGTTCCCAACACCCTATGTTCTGCCTTACATTTTTATTCTCTCCCTCCCACTCTGCACTCAGAACTTATCTTTGTTAACCTCGCTTTCTCTACATGGGTTCAAATAGTATTTATTTTTGTTGAAAATACTTTGAGCATTTGTATTGAGCCTGCCTGGAGTACCAGGTGAACAGGGTTTGTGCTTTTGGGACTATTCCATTGCTTCCATTGTGCCAGATAAACTCAGTCAATCACAGCTAATGTCTCTGAATGAAAACATATACCATTTGAACCCAGGTCTGCGTAGCGCTCTGTCTATCCACCCAGAACCTTGGTCATTGGGTCACAGTATGAATCGTTTTCTTCTTTCTGATCAGCTTGTGATCTAAATGCTAATGAAGAAGGGGCGGAGGCTGTCAGAGGAACTTACTAACTCCTTGGCTGAGTTTGATGAACAGCCCTCAGCATGGGAAGTAAATGGTGAAGTGGGGCACTGGAGTGATGTGATTAGACTGATTCATTAGTCTTAATTTATTCTGTCATTTAATTTTTTTCGACAAACTTCTCCAACCTAAAAGTGATCACATTGGTATTAATTCCTGGTGGAGGTGCGTTCAAGACCCTGTGGTGCTGTCTATTCCTGACGGGGGTGCGTTCAAGACCTTGTTGTGCTGTTTATTCCTGGTGGAGGTGCGTTCAAGACCCTGTGGTGCTGTTTATTCCTGACGGGGGTGCGTTCAAGACCCTGTGGTGCTGTTTTGGGGGGTAGGATTTCACACATAGGGTGGGATTTCAACCATAGGGTGGGATTCAAAATCGGGGTGGTATTTACGACGTTCAGGGTGGGTTTTAAAAAATCAGGGTGGGGATTTAATCAAATAACAGGGTGGGATTTCAACAATGTGTTCACCATGAGGGTGGGACTATATCAACATGTCGCGGTAGGTTTTAACACATAGGGTGGATTTTCAACACATAGGGGTGGTTTAATTCACATCGAGGTGTGAGATTTCAACCTCGTACAGAGGTGGGGTTAGTTATCACATTCCACGCGGTGGGATTTCTAAAAATCAGGTTGGATTTAACACATCTCAGAGGTGGGATCTCACACTATGGGTGGGATTTCAAATACATGTAGGGTAGATGTTCAACACAATCAGGGTGGTTTGTTCATAATCAGGGTATAAGATTTCAAAAAATCAGGGTGGGAATTTCCAATAAAATAGTTGATTCACATGGGTGGGATTGTCAACACTTAATTATCAGGTGGGTTTTCTAACATCAGGATGGGTCAACTAGGGTGGGATTAACACATTCAGGGACTACATCATAGGGTGGGATTTCACACATCAAGTGGATTCAAACAGGGTGTGGATTTCTCAACACATCAGTGGTGGGTTTCAACGGCGTGGGAATTACAGTGGATTCAACCTGGGTGGATACATGGGTGATTACAGGTGGATTTAACTCAGGTAATTCACAGGGTGGTTACCAGGGTGGCTTCAACACGTCAGGGTGGGCTTTCAAACGTCAGGGTGATTTTCAAAGGCAAAAAGGGAGTAGGTAGACTTATGAGTTATGATGTATGGTAGATATTAATATAGTTTCTCATGAAATATTTATCGTTTATAGATAATTCATATCATAATTATCGTATTATCATAGAATCGTATCATATTATCTTATTATCATATTACCATATTGTGTATCTTATTATCGTATTATCATATAATCATATATGTTATGGTATTAATCAAAGAATCGTATCATATTAGTCTTATTATCATATTATCATATTACCGATATTGTCGTATCTTATTATCGTATTATCATATAATATATAATCATATTTTTCTTAATTAATGAATATCTATTATCAAGTATGTATTATTCATATTACATATTGGCATACCTTATTATCATATTAATATTATTCGTATTTTTCTTTATAATTATCATATATATCTTATTAATTATATTTTGCATGCGTTGGCAAGTTTACCTTTCATTATTTGGTTGTGAGCAAGTGATTTCCATCTCACATGGTTGTCCAATAACATGTTTTGGTAATTAAACGACTTTGTTTGTTTTTCACGTTTACGGTCCTAACTTGTCACCGATAAGACGATGTCTATTCAGAGTGCACCATGACGTCGCAACTGATTTCACAAGATACTTTGAACGTTGAAACGTAAAGTAAACAGCCATGGTCTTGAACAGCACCCGTCAGGAATAAACAGCACACAGGGTTGAACGCACCCCCGTAGAATAAACAGCACCATGGGTCTTGAACGCCCCCGTCAGGATAAACAGCACCATCAGTGGTTTGAGACTCACCAAGGAATAACACAGGGAACAGGGTTTTGACGCACCGTCCAAGGAATAACAGCAAAACAGGTCTTTGAACGCACCCCGTCAGAATAAAAGCACACAGGTTTGAACGCACCGTAGGATAAACGCACCAAGGGTCTTGAACGCACCCCGTCAGGAATAATCAGCACCACAGGGTTTGAACGCACCCGTCAGGAATAAACAGCACAACAGGGTCTTGAACGCACCCGTCTCAGGAATAAACAGCACCCAGGGTCTTGAACGCACCCCCGTCAGGAATAAAACAAAGGGTCTTGAACGCACCCCGTCAGGAATAAACAGCACAGGTTTGAACGCCCCTCAGGAAATAAACAGCACCACAGGGTTTTGAACGCACCCCGTCAGGAATAAACAGCACCACAGGGTCTTGAACGCACCCCGTCAGGAAAAAAGCACCACAGGGTCTTGAACGCACCCACCTCAGGAAATAACAGCACCAAGTGGTCTTGAACGCACCCGTCAGGATAAACAGCACCAAGGGTCTTGAACCGCACCCCTCGTAGGAATAAACAGCACAAACGGGTTGAACGCACCCGTCAGGATAAACAGCAACAAGTTGTCTTGAACGACCCGTCAGGAATAAACAGCACCACAGGTCTTGAACGCACCACGTGGCATAAAGCACCACAGGGTCTTGAAGCACCTCACCAGATAACCAGAAACAAGGTCTTGAACGCACCCCCTCAGGAATAAACAGCACCACAGGGTCTTGAACGCACCCCGTCAGAATAAACAGCGACCACAGGGTCTTGAACGCACCTCCACCAGGAATTAATCAATGTGATCACTTTTAGGTTGGAGAAGTTTGTCGAAAAAAATTAATGACAGAATAAATTAAGACTAATGAATCAGTTAATCACATCACTCAGTGCCCACTTCACCATTTACTTCCCATGCTGAGGGCTGTTCATCAAACTCAGCCAAGGAGTTAGTAAGTTCCTCTGACAGCCTCCGCTCTTCTCATTAGCATTTAGATCACAAGCTGATCAGAAAGAAGAAAACGATTCATACTGTGACCCAATGACCAAGGTTCTGGGTGATAGACAGAGCGCTACGCAGACCTGGTTCAATGGTATATGTTTTCATTCAGAGACATTAGCTGTGATTGACTGAGTTTATCTGCACAATGGAAGCAATGGAATAGTCCAAAAGCACAAACCCTGTTCACCTGGTTCCAGGAGGCTCAATACAATGCTCAAAGTATTTTCAACAAAAAATAAATACATTTGAACCCATGTAGAGAAAGCGAGTTAACAAGATAAGTTCTGAGTGCAGAGTGGAGAGGAGAGAATAAAAATGTAAGGCAGAACATAGGGTGTTGGGAACTGAACGGGGGGCGAGAGAGACCGCAAACAAATAAATAAATATTAGGAGCATTCGGTACAAAGAGAGGCAAGCAGCTGCTAAGAGGGAGCAGTCGTCAGGGAATCACACGTTTCATTTCATCTCCTCCAGTTAAACATGTTCCCCTTCTCTGGCACTCCCGGCCTGTTTGTCTGCGTTCCTCCTCAGGAGTGCTTTTGAAGAAACAATTATAACGCAAACGCACACACATTATACACTTGCAAACACAAATTGCTAACAGACACAAACATTGAGGAATATTTTTTGTTCACAATACACACACAAGCATGGACACAAACACAACACGCGCGCGCACACACGACGCACGCACGCACGCACGGACACATACACACACACACACACAACACACACAAGGGATAGATTTTCTTTAAACTGTAGCAGAGGTTAGCCAGGGTCAGGAGTGGCTTTAGGCCGTCTAAATGATAATCCAATAGACTGCTCCTGTGAGAATCGCATTAATGTGAACTAATCATCATATCCCCCCATGTTAGCCCTGCATAATATCACAGTTTCAAGAGC
The DNA here is from genome assembly GCF_002910315.2 of Salvelinus sp. IW2-2015. Classification (NCBI taxonomy): domain Eukaryota; kingdom Metazoa; phylum Chordata; class Actinopteri; order Salmoniformes; family Salmonidae; genus Salvelinus; species Salvelinus sp. IW2-2015. The sequence goes on from NC_036840.1 coordinate 35,182,206, forward strand.
AAAGAACAATAAACTCTTGCCAGCACAATTAAGACATATTCCAAAACCCATCCCAATTTACAGTAATGTATTTCTTTATTCTCACCGCAAGTTCAATATAAAGTACGTAAAGTCTCAGTAGATACCTAAAATGTGATCACATTTTAAATAACAACATGTGGGAAATTAAAGGGACATTGTAGCCTACATTAATAATTTTTTGGGGGGCAGCACCTCGATACACACACTCTCCGCTATATGCACACAAACGCTCCTCCTACTGCACACAACATCCCCTTTCACAAAACTCGCCCTCTACTAACATGCTACTACACAAATCTCCTCCTACTGCACACAAAACTCTCCTCCTACTGACACAAAACTCTCCCTCCTGCTGCACACAAAACGCTCCTCCTACGACACCACAACTCTCCCTCTACTAACAAAACTCTCCCTCCTACTGCACACAAACTCTCCCTCCTGCTGCACACAAACATCTCTTTTACTGACACAAATCTCCTATGCACACAAACTCTCCCTCTACTGCACACAAAAGCTGCTCTACTGCACACAAACTTCCCTCCTACTGCACAAAAATTCTCCTCTCATGCACAACAAAACTCTCTCTACTGCACACAAAACTCTCCATCTACTGCACACAAAACTCTCCATCCTACTGCACACAAACTCTCCTTCTACTGCACACAAAATTCCCTCCTGCTGCACCGAGTGAGCTAATTGAAGCACACACAGCCTAGTTATATTTTAAGTGAGCAACTACTGAGCATGACCTTGTATCTTTCGGTTAACATGCCTATTTAGGCCTACTTACTTGTATAGTCTTCGTTAGAAGCACGTTTATAGTTATCTGTGTCCTCTCCAAATTTTGTGGAATTAAGCCTGAAAGGATTTGACAAATGGATTGGTTGACTATATAACTTGCCTATGTCTCGTTTCGTGCTGTGCAGAAAAGCAGATCTCAACAACGATTGAGAAGTGTTCAACAGTACGGTATCACATCTTATGATATACAGTTGAGTCGGAAGTTTACATACACCTTAGCCAAATACATTTAAACTCAGTTTTTCACAATTCCTGACTTTAATCTAGTAAAATTCCTGTCTTAGGTCAGTTTGGATAACTTAAAGAAAAAAAAAAAG
>NC_036840.1:35183369-35196245 GCF_002910315.2 Salvelinus sp. IW2-2015
AATAAACAGCACCCATGGTCTTGAACACACCCCCGTCAGGAATAAACAGCACCACAGGGTCTTGGAACGCACCTCCACCAGGAATAAAACAGCACCACAGGGTCTGAACGCACCCCGTCAGGAATAAACAGCACCACAGGTCTTGAACGCACCCTCCAGTCAGGAATAAACAGCACCACAGGGTTTGAACGCACCCCCGTCAAGGAACAGCACACAGGTCTTGAACGCCCCCGTCAGGAATAAACAGCACCACAGGGTCTTGAACGCACCCCCGTCAGAATAAACAGCACCACAGGGTCTTGAACGCACCCCCGTCAGGAAACAGCACCACAGGTCTTGAACGCACCCGTCAGGAATAAACAGCACCACAGGGTCTTGAACGCACCCCCGTCAGGAATAAAACACAACAGGTCTGAACGCACCCCGTCAGGAATAAACAGACCACAGGTCTTGACGCACCCCCAGCGAGAATAAACAGCACCACAGGGTCTTGAACGCACCCCCGTCAGGAATAAACAGCACCACAGGTCTTGAACGCACCCGTCAGGAATAAACAGACCACAGGTCTTGAACGCACCCCCGTCAGGAATAAACAGCACCACAGGGTCTTGAACGCACCTCCACAGAATAAACAGCACAACAGAGTCTTGAACGCACCCCCGTCAGGAATAACAGCACACAGGGTTTGAACGCACCCCGTCAGGATAAACAGCACCACAGGGTCTTGAACCACCTCCACCAGGAATAAACAGCACACAGTGTCGTGAACGGCACCCCGTCAGAATACCCTGATGTGTTGAAAGCTCAAATCTGACATGCTTTGCACACAAAAATTATTTGAGTAGTGATGGAAGCAAACGAACACTTTTGATGTAACTGTTTCCCAATGACACCCAAGGACATTCAAAAATACCCAAACATATGCTGAAGTGACATCACACAATGCCAAACCATTGAAAAAATAAAAAGTCCCCTTTAGTTGAGAAAACATTTGAAATGAAGGCAATCTCTATCCTTTTAAAATGTAAATGCGCTCAGCTTGCACCTTTGAAGAAATCATGTTATTATGAATCCAGTGGTTGGCATTGGATGAGGCGACCATTGATACAGACTTTCTATTCTTTAAATGGGGAGTATTTTTCCTCCCTTTTCCTCCGTCTCTGACTGTCTGTCGGTGGTGGGGTTTAGTGTGAAAAGGTCAGTGTGTTCTCATCATGCTCACACTTGCCCAGTGACAGGCGGATATCATTGCTACTTAAACACACGTATCAACTTACGAGCACATGCATGCACACGCCCACACGCGCACACACGCGCACACACGCACGCAAAAAAAACATACACACACACCATTACGATTCAACCTATCAATCATTTTCACAAGCTTTACTTTGAAGGAGAAATGCCATTCTTTTCCCATCACAAATAAAGACTTACTGAGGACATAAAGATATCAGGGGACATTTTTTATATAAATGCAGCCAGCTTTAGAGGGAGCTTTCGCAATTCTGGGTGAGCCAAAAAACAGTATAACTATAACCACTTTTAACCTACAGTATATATTGTGTTTAGCAGTGGAGGCTCCTCAGAGGAGGAAGGGAAGGACCATCCTCCTCAGTGAATTTCATAAAAATTAAAATAATGAAATATCATTTTTTTTTAGATAAAACTATGTCAAATATATTTATATGCCACCAAATAATTGATGATTATACACTGTTTTGCAAGGAAGGTCTACAGTAGCCTCAACAGCACTCTGTAGGGTAGCACTACGTTGTAGTCGGAGGACAGCTAGCTTCCTTCCTCCTCTTGGTACATTGACTTCAATACAAAACCTAGGAGGCTCATGGTTCTCACCCCATTTCATAGGCTTACACTTAAACATACCTGAATTTGTCCAATAGAAAATCTAATTTGCAACTGTTTAACTAATGATTACACCCTAGATCAGATAGATGCAGGCAAGAGTGTGCAAGTCAGTATTGAATGTGTCACTGTCTGTAACCTTGATTACTCAAATTTCTCTCGACCTACATTGTAAAATGTCATTCTTAGGCTAGTTGTAGCAACCTCGTGATGGGTACAGGGCAAATACGAGTATCACGTAGTAAACTAAACCTATTGATGTTACATTGAGCTGGGTGAATGGAATATGAATGACAGCCATCCAATATGCTGTAATAGACAGAAGGCTAAATATGTGCGTCCTTCCTAATCTTAACCCTCCTGCTGTGTTCAAGTCGAATTGGACAGATTTACAAGTTTTCTCTCTGAAAAATATACTTCATTTAATCTGATTGTCATAACGTTCAATGACTTCGTCAACACAGGGCATCTGAACAAACAGAATACATTTTGATGATTTTCATAAAATATGGGGTGATTTATTAAAAAAACTTCTCAGGCCCCTTTTTCTCAATTTCCGCCTGAATGACGTGCCCAAAGTAAACGGCCTGTTTCTCAGGCCCCTCAGCCAGGATATGCATATAATTGGAAAGAAAACACTTTGAAGTTTGTCAAAATGTAAAAATTATGTAGGATAATATAACACAATAGATATGGTAGGAGAAAATCCAAAGAAAAACCAACCAGAATTATTTTTGGGGAGAGAGACCATGCTCTTTCAATGGCAAGTATAAGGGCATATTGGAAATTAGCTCCCAGGATGCAATTCCTATGGCTTCCACAGGGTATCAGCAGTCTGTGTTCAAGGTTTTAGGCTTGAAACTTCCAAAATGAATAAGAAATATACATTTTAGTAGAGGGACACAGTTTTGGAAATTCGGGTTTGAGCACGCTATGAAGACAGGACACACCTGCTAAAATCGGTTTCCTATTGAACATACTTCTTTCCGTAAGAAATATTATAGTTTGATTACATTTTAGATGAGGAGTAAATAGAAACGTATTTTGACTTGTTGAAACAAAGCTAAGGGGTAGATTTTCGGATTCCTTAGTTGAACGAGTGGATTACTCAAATCGATGGTGCCAACTAAACAGACTTTTTGGGATATAAAGAAGGATTTTATCTAACCAAACGAAACTACATGTTAATTTGTACCCTTGTGGTTTTTTGACCGGTCATTAGAAATGAATGGGTGAGACTACAATTAGTTTATAAAATTGAGTTCAGGCATATGCCCATTCATCAGTTTGTGCTCAAACACACACCTCACTCCCCTTCTTGGCTTCCATGGCAACTCCCACTGGAACCTTTCCCCAATAGAATCTTTCCCCAACGGTGACCACACCTTTTGGCATTCTATCAAACAATCGCAACATTGTTTCAATAATATATCAAACTTTTTCTCGTAGCTCTGGTATATAAAGCTTTTTTGAGACCTTGTTCACAATTCATTCTGTGGCAGCATAATGACCAAACAATATAATGTATGTGAGGCTCTTGATCATATCTTTGATCATGACACTGGTGAGGAGGAGAGAGTCCTTGTTAAACATTTACACAAATTAGTCTGTGATAAATATTACAATATGTTTCATCTGAGTATTTGGTCTAGTCAAAATAATCCATACATTGTGCTTTTTTTTGCCAAAAAAAAACACGTTGTATGAGCTCAGGTCAATGAGGCCTACAGGCCATAAATAGCAAATAGAAGTTAAAAACGTGTAAGGTTCACAAGAACTTAAGTTGATAAAAAGATCTAACACAACATTAGGTGATAATATAAGTATTATTGTGGATTTATAATCAGCTATAATGGGGCGGTCATTTTGGACCGGGAACACAGAATTAATTAGCATGAAACGAACACAACAAGRGGGTTAAACGGCATCGACCACCCCTGGTGTTTAGTCTTTTTGACAAAATACCTCCAAGAACCCTTGTTGCAAATTTCTAAGCCTGTAGTATCAGGGATTCAATTCTACCAAGCAGATCAGACGGGACTTCATTGTGCTGTTCGGGATGGAGAGGTAGAGGTAACCGGGGCAACATCAGATCACAACATTGGTCCCAAGCTCACAATATGCTAATCTGATCTTGTTTATATTTCTAATTAATAATGCCAAGAGCAACACAGACGGAAATCTGATTCGTAGAATGAATTAAACTAGCTGCAATTGTAAAAGCCACTCACTCAAAATAGATAAATAAATGGGATGGCAAATGAGAAATAAAAACTGGGTAACACAGTTTACTCCAATTAGGTGAGGGGATTATATTTTAGAAATATGTTTATATATACTGCGCCTTCGGAAAGTATTCAGACCTCTTAACCTTTTCCACATTTTGTTATGTTGCAGCTTCATTCTAAAATGAATTAAATAAACATAAAAATCGTCAGCAATCTACACACAATACCCCATTATGACAAAGAGAATACAGGTTTTTAGAATTTATTGAACTTCTACTAGAAATAAAAAACAGAAATTCCTTATTTAAATATATATTCAGACCCTTTGCTATGAAACTCGAAATTGAGCTCAGGTGCATCCTGTTTCCATTGATCATCCTTGAGATGTTTCTACAACTTCATTGGAGTCCACCTGTGGTAAATTCAGTTGATTGGACATGATTTTGAAAGGCACACACCTGTCTATATAAGGTCCCACAGATTACAGTGCATGTCAGAGCAACAAAAACAACACACCCGATCATAACTTATTTACAACATGTGTGATAACGTGTTTGACTTCTGCAACATGCCGAACTGAGCATGAAGTCATGGGGAACAGTCCTACGATTACGTAGCATCTTATTATCCAGTTAGTAGCCTGTTGTTGTATGATGACAGTGGTAGCCTAACTGGTTGGAGGGGATACTAGCACGGCTAGCCTGGAATGTAAATGTGTACATGCATAATGGTATAGGTTAGAGGTCGACCGATTATGATTTTTCAACGCCGATACCGATAATTGGAGTACCAAAAAAAGCCGATACCGATTAATCGGACGATTTTTGTAATTTATTACAACAATTCTGAATGAACACTTATTTTAACTTAATATAATACATCAATAAAATCAATTTAGCCCCAAATAAATAATGAAACATGTTCAATTTGGTTTAAATAATGCAAAAACAAAGTGTTGGAGAAGAAAGTAAAAGTGCAATATGTGCCATGTAAGAAAGCTAACATTTAAGTTCCTTGCTCAGAACATGAGAACATATGAAAGCTGGTGGTTCCTTTTAACATGAGTCTTCAATATTCCCAGGTAAGAAGTTTTAGGTTGTAGCTATTATAGGAATTATAGGACTATTTCTCTCTATATCATTTGATTTCATATACCTTTGACTATTGGATGTTCTTATAGGCACTTTAGTATTGCCAGTGTAACAGTATAGCTTCCATCCCTCTCCTCACCGCTACCTGGGCTTGAACCAGGAACACATCGACAACAGCCACCCTCGAAGCAGCGTTACCCATGCAGAGGAAGGGGAACAACTACTCCAAGTCTCAGAGCGAGTGACGTTTGAAACGCTATTAGCGTGCACCCCGCTAACTAGCTAGCCATTTCACATCGGTTACACCAGCCTAATCTCGGGAGTTGATAGGCTTGAATTCATAAACAGCAGAGCTGCTGGCAAAACGCACAAAAGTGCTGTTTGAATGAATGCTTACGAGCCTGCCGGTACCTACCATCGCTCAGTCAGACTGCTCTATCAAATCATAGACTTAATTATAACATAATAACACACAGAAATACGAGCCTTAGGTCATTAATATGGTCGAATCCGGAAACTATCATATCGAAAACAAAATATTTATTCTTTCAGTGAAATACGGAACCGTTCCGTATTTTATCTAACGGGTGGCATCCATCAGTCTAAATATTCCTGTTACATTGCACAACCTTCAATGTTATGTCATAATTACGTAAAATTCTGGCAAATTAGTTTGCAATGAGCCAGGCGGCCCAAAATGCTGCATATACCCTGACTCTGCGTGCAATGAACGCAAGAGAAGTGACACAATTTCACCTGGTTAATATTGCCGTCCTAACCTGGATTTATTTTAGCTAAATATGCAGGTTTAAAAATATAATACTTCTGTGTATTGATTTTAAGAAAGGCATTGATGTTTATGTTAGGTACACGTTGGAGCAAACGATAGTCCTTTCTTCGCGAATGCCACTGCATCGATTATATGCAACGCAGACACGCAGATTAACTAGTAATATCATCAACCATGTTAGTTATAACTAGTGATTATGATTGATTGATGATTGTTTTTTAAAGATAAGTTTAATGCTAGCTAGCAACTACCTTTGGCTTCTTACTGCATTCCCGTAACAGGCGCTCCTCGTGAGGCAGTTGTTAAGAGTTGTACTATAACCGTAAGTTTGGCAAATTGAATCCCTGAGCTACAGGTAAAAATCTGTCGTTCTGCCCCTGAACAAGCAGTTAACCCACCGTTGCCTAGGTCCGTGCATGAAAAAATAAGAATGTGTTCTAAATCGACGCTGTGCCTAGTTAAAATAAAGGGACGAAAAACATCGCTCCAGAAATTTAGCCGATTTCGCGATGTGTATGAAAAACTTTAAATCGGCCTAATTAATCGCCATTCCAATAAATCGTCACCTCTAGTATAGTGATGCTCTCTGAAGAAAACTGTTATCGAAAAAGAAAGCAGTGCATTGTAAAAAAACTAATCACATAACTGTCCGCTCGCTCTCCTCTCTCTCTCTCTCTTCTCTCTCTCTCGTTCCTCTCTCCTCTCTCTCTCTCCTCTCTTCTCCTCTCTCTCTCTCTCTCTCTTCTCTCTCTCTCTCTTCCTCCTCCTCCCCCTCCTCCTCCTACTCTAGTGTGCTTAGATATTCTCTTTCTCAGGTCTGACATTTTCGTAGAGAGACAAAGGATTTCTGGTGACGTCTTTGGAAAGAGTCTCTCTCACCCAGGTGCTGTTGAGAGTTTTAGCTACCTCTCTTGTACACAACATCAAGGTACTCAACTCAAATCAGTAGCGAATAAGTGGATACTTGTCTGCTTTTGTACGTGAAGAAAGAAGACACCTGTTCTTACTCTCTTACGATTGGTCTTACCATGCGGTGTCAAATCCAATGACCTCACTCTCTCACCATGCAGTGTCCAATCCAATACCTCACTCTCTCACCATGCAGTGTCCAATCCAATGACCTCACTCTCTCACCATGCGGTGTCCAATCCAATGACCTCACTCTCTACCATGCGGTGTGTCCAATCCAATGACCTCACTCTCTCACCATGCGGTGTCCAATCCAATGACCTCACTATCTCACCATGCGGTGTCCAATCCAATGACCTCGACTCTCTCACCTCAGCGGTGTCCAATCCCAATGACCTCACTCTCCACCATGCAGGTCCAATCCAATGACCTCCACTCTTCACCATGCGGTGTCCAATCCCATGACCTTCACTCTCTCACCATGCGGTGTCCAATCCAATGACCTCACTATCTCACCATTGCGGTGTCCAATCCCATGACCTCACTCTCTCACCATGCGGTGTCCAATCCATGACCTCACTATCTCACCATGCGGTGTCCAAATCCATGCCCTCACTCTCTCACCATGCGGTGTCCAATCCAATGACCTCACTCTCTCACCATGCGGTGTCCAATCCAATGACCTCACTCTCTCGCTTAAATTGACTCCTGTCATAATATATCTTCTCAACCTATTACTTCACGTCAGATCATTGTCCTTCCGATCGCTAGCATTATCATCATGGCCTTTTCTCCAATTCATTTTTTCATGTGGAGGCTTTACATCATTTGATTGCACTGTTGTATTTCATTTTGGGTGGTTTCACAGAAAGCAGCGTGTGCCTGAGGCTGCTGGGCTCTTGGGCGGTTGGTTGGCTGGGTACACGTTGTGCTTGGTGAGCTCTTTCATTGCCTGGCATGGTCGACTGTAATTATCTCTAGCAATGGTTTTTGCTCTGGCTACTTGTGAGTTCCTCTCCCTGTTTCTTTGTTTCGCTGGCTGCGTTTACACAGGCAGCCCATTTCTGATATTTTTTACACTTTTTTGGTCTTTTGACCAATCATATCAGATCTTTTCACATCAGATCTTTTTCAGAGCTGATCTGATTGGTCAATAGACCAATTAGTGAAAAGTATATCAGATTTGGGCTGCCTGTGTAAACGCAAACGTTKTCTCTCTTTGTCCTTATATTTTCCCATCCAATTCTCTCTGTTTCTGTTCCTTTTTTCCTCATTACTCTTTGTTTGAGTTCCTATGTTGTTCTGGCGGCCTAAATTATTCCATTAGTCATGCGTGGCAGGCTGCTCCCCAAAAAACACACTTATATGAGAACATGTGAGTAGTGGTAATCATGACAATGCCTACCACCACAACACCTACGTCAACCGAAGGAAAAATAGCTAAACAAAACACTTCAAACCTCGATGACTGGCTCAGACCTCTGAAAACCAGAAATACCGTCATACAGAAATACCGTCATAAGTAGCCCATCCCCCATCCTCAAACACAGTGAACTGAAAAGCATTCGACAGATGTCGTAAAAAAGATCAAATATTAAAGGTGTTCCAATTCGTAGCGATAAAACATCAAGTCGGGAAAGTATCGAGCGCCAAGCCACTGTTACCTCAGATCTCTAATGGGGCCCAAAGTGTGGAGGTAAGGGCTGAATATGAATGCGCCTCCATTGAATTATTAATGTTGTGGTGGCTTCGTATTCTGCCTGTCACTTACAGGGGTGATCCACCTCCTACGCCGAAGGGAAGCTGTCACCCGTAATTGGAGGAATCACGACAGCGCCGAGTTAAGTGCTCCACAGTCCCTGGGTGAAAAATCTGACACCGCACACCACAGCAGCTCCAAGAGGTTAAAACATTTTTCTACTGCTGCACCCCCCCCCCCCCCCCCNCCCCCTCCCACACACACAAGTGAGCACACACAAAACTCAGATTTTTTCTGGATTCCTGTCATAAGGTAATATTCGTCAGAAAATAGTGCTATTTTTCCCTCTCATTCAAGCAGACAGACTAGCCCTTAAATGGAGGGATTTGGCAGAGGTGCCAGCGTACAGTATATTGACAGGGACTAGATTTTATATGGAGACATGATGGTGCACTGGTTTTGTGGCAGTAGGCGTTTCACCTGTCACAGATTTTAACCCACAGTTATTGTCCTAAAGCTACTGACGAAGACGGACAGTGTAGGCCACTGTAACAGCTGAAGTATGTTTCTACCTATAGCCCTGCCAATGAGGAGACAGAGGCTGTTGTACGACTCCACCGTGAACCTTTAACCTCTAAAAAGTATTCAGCAGATGTGAAACGGCATCCATTTATTCCAATTCCATCATGGTCAGAGGTAAACAGGCATTAGATAGGAAATATGCTAATGATGTAAAAACACAAAATGTTTTTCTACTGTTGGTTACACTTTGTTTACATCGTGACGTCTACCTTGTAGAGGGCATATGCCTCTTTGGTACTTCAGACCAGCGGGGGAAGCGTCAAACAGACAGCTCCGAGCAGAGAAAGAGCCCTATCTCCCATGGATGGGGGCAAGGTTATTGGCATGGCAGGGGTTTGGTTGTCATGGCGCCCCAAACATGGGATCCTGTCAGTTTTTTTGTGACAGGAGCAAACCCATAATGGGTCAACCTCGACCACCCTGGCATCTCCGGTCCACTGGCAGGTTTGGCCCACAAACTGAGTAGCAGAGCCAAAGCTCAGTCTAAGGGGGCACACTTGTCTATGTTATGTAAAAGACAGGATCTCAATGATGGTGAAAAAGAGGTTGAGAGCTCCACAGGTCGGAATATGCTTTCACAGTTTGCTGTACACCAGTTTTTTAAATTTAATTTTTATTTAACTAGGAAAATCAGTTAAGAACAAACTCTTATTTACAATGACGGCCTACCCCGGCCAAACCCGGACAATGCTGAGCCAATTTTGCACAGCCCTATGGGACTCCCAATCACTGCCGGATGTGATACAGCCTGGATTCGAACCAGGGACTGTAGTGACACATCTTGCACTGAGATGCAGTGCCTTAGACTGCTTAGCCACGTTCGGAGCCACTCAGAGGCAGAGAGTGAGAGTTATAAAATATACAGTAAAACGTTTATATTGTTTATTTCACATGTTTTTATTGTATATTTCACATGTTTTTATTGTACATTTCACATGTTTTTATTGTATATTTCACGCTTTTATTGTTTATTTCACATGTTTTTATTGTATATTTAACTTGCTTTGGCAATGTAAACATATTTTTCCCAAGCCAATAAAGCCCTTTGAATTGAATTGAGAGAGCGAGAGCGCACAGAGAGCACACACAGAGAGAACGTTTCTCCTCCTTACAGTCAATGGAGTAGAGGCTTCAATACATCACATTCAAACACATATTATATTCACATTTTATTTAGCATATGTGTTGAAAGGAATTTGGTCAGTCTCAAAAATGGCTTCGGTACCTAATCTGATAAAAGACCTGATAAAATCATTCATTTTTTATTTAGTTTCATAAACTGTTGCAATCACTACTTCCCTCTCTCCTTTAGCTAGATCTACTTCCCTCATTGCTTCCTGACCGACTTTCATGGAGGACTTTCTTTTTTTCCCCCTATTTTTATTCCTACAGCAAAAAAAAATCAAAGGCTAAAAAATGTGGTTCAAAGGAAAAGCTCAAAACACAAGTAAATTGCGATGCAAGTCGATTAACATTTGATCCGACCAAATCATTTTGTTTCTTGTACAGGAAAAACAGATCTGAGAGCCGGGATGCCGAGGCCTCTGTGAAATGCAAATTCAGGTGACATGAAAAGAAAAATCTTTGAAAAAATAGAGGAAAGTTGTGCCATCTCGTTGTGCCATAAGGTACTGCCAAAGAAACATCTAGAAGGCGGGAAAAAACACTAATAAGAGTCATGCAAATGATGAAAAGCAAATATTACTCAACTGAAAGTTATAAAGATACTTGACGGTTTGTACATTTCAGTAAAATTCTAACATCAATAGCTGACATAATATAACTTTGTGATATTATAAGTCACATAATACTTTTCTGAATTCCCTTGGCATTTTAGTCCACAAAGTAAATCCATAGTACATTTTAATGAGATACTTTGTTACAATATATGACCTGAGTTGGGTATGTAGTTATTGCTATATATATAGTGCATGATTAAACAATACTGCGTACAATACTAGCTTGTTAATGCCAATCTGGTTAAATGCCATGATACTATTCAAATCTATTGGAAGATCTCAATGATTTTAGGTTGAAGATGATGGTAAAAAGAGATAGAACTGGTCACATTAGACAAGATACCATCAATATCACTCTCCACTCAAACCCCCAACTACACTGTTGGAACTAGAATTCTAAAATATCTCTCCACTAAATTAACAATCGCTTTGATGCTTGATTTCTCCCCTCGAAGGCAAGTTATAATGAAGAAGCCGGTTTTTTGCTTTTGGGATTGTTAGATTGTTAGACAAGAATTTCTTTTGATGCATATTTCTGGTTGGATTATTAAACTAAAATGACTCTTTTTTTTTTACCAGCTAGAATGCTAATCTTTCCCCTTGCCAGAATATAATAACAGTTAAAAGGGAGCGAAACAACTGTGGACTGGAGCTTGATTAGCTTTTGACCAGCCCTGTTCTCAATGTTATTGATCACCGTAGGGGAAATTGTCGAGTTTTCAGCTGGGTGAAAGAGAGGGAGGGATGGAGGGAAATAGGGAGGGATGGATCAGGGGGGGTCATTGTAGATGAGGGAAAAAAAACAATTGGTTTCCTTTAGCCCAAAACCAGATAGACAGAGAAGTGTGTCCCTCTAATTACATTTCAATGGAGGTTGATTTCTCCTGCTTTGATTTCAGCTGTAATGGCAAGGAAAAACAAGGACATTCAATGGACAGGTAAACACAAAGGAAACCGTGGTATAGGTTGAGAACTCTTATTAAATTTGTCTTATCATTATTATTATAGCAAATAATGACCTTGGGACTAGAAGGCTCTATCTGCGCAAAGCATAGTTCTGAGATATTGAGCATTAAAGTTTTCACATCCCAGATATCCGAACTGTTTTGTTGTGAATTCCTCTTTCATAACCCTTTAAAGTCCTCACCTTAAAGGTGCTTACGCAAGTACAGGATGGGTGAACCTTATGACCCTTATAACCCTTATGATCCTTATGGCTCTGAAATGTCATTCTGGGTTCAGCCATAAGGACACTACTGAATTAGACATGTTCAGTTCTTAAGAAGTGTGGCAACATAATGTACTTTAAGATTTCTGACAGTGTGGTTTTGATGCTTGGGAGCCATTATTGCTGGCTAGACTACCCTAGACAGTACTTAGAGGTAGATGTCCATATTTGTTCAGGCTTGTGATTGGATTGCAAATAGAATTTTATAGCGCAAATTAGTTTTATGCAGATTTTTTTTTTTTACCTAAAATTTTCTTTAAAATAAATCTAACTTCACAGACACATGAATAACCATCTTAAGATCAATTAAATGTAACTAACTCGTTTTTCAGATGCGGATAGAACCATATAGTCCCATGGTCTCAAAATCAAATGAGTACTCCCTTTCAATAAATTATACCTAGTGGCTGCGTTTACACAGGCAGCCCAATTCTGATCTTTAACTCAATTGATGGCTAATGCTCTAATCTTATTGGTCATACAACATTGATGGCTCTGTCTTTCAGAAGAGATAAGGAAAATCCATATGCTACCAGACCTTGACTTAGTCATTGTTTTCTATGTCTTGTGTATGACTATCTATTGATCTATTGACTCAGAAAAACAGCTTTCACCAATCAGTGATGTACAGTATATAACCATGCCATAATAAGTCAAGCAATATGAGCCTCACACCCCCTTTCTCTCTCTCTCTCTCTCTCTCTCTCTCTCTCTCTCTCTCTCTCTCTCTCTCTCTCTCTCTCT
>NC_036840.1:35196301-35210282 GCF_002910315.2 Salvelinus sp. IW2-2015
TCTCTTTCCCCTTCTCATTATCTTTTCTCTCTCTTCTCCCCTCGCCGATACCTTCTCTCACGCCCCATCCTCCTCCCCCTCTCATTCTCTTCTTCTCTCTCTCTCTCCTCTCTCTCATCTACTCTCTCTCTCCTCTCCTTCTCCTCTCCTCTTCTCTCTCTCTCCCCTCTCGCTCTCTTTCTCTCCTTCTCTTCCTCTCTTTCTCTTCTCTCTCTCCACCCCTACTCTCTTCCCTCGCTCTCATCTCCTTCTTTCCCCCCCTCTAGCTCTACTCTCCACCCTTAACCTGCACCATCTCCGTCACTGAAACCATCTCACACTGGCCATCCTTAGAGATTGGAGCAGCCTTTCCCTCACCGTCTCCCCTGCCGGAAGATAATTGAAATGAGATGAACGTTTTGAAATTGAAAAGGTGAGTACATTAAAATTGTAAACTAAGACATTTTAATGTTCTAGTTACAAAATGTTTTCCAACAACAGTTGTTCTTACTTGCTTACAGACAACGGACCCTGAAATCAGTGTGTGTTCCCACTGATGTGGACACAGGTTTTCATTGCTGTGGTTCACAAACCCCATGGTACGTCAAATTACAGAGGTCCACTGCCTGACTGGTACAACATCTTTTTACTTAGGGCGTCAGGCAGCACCAATTTCGATATAATGCATACAAACCCATTGCAGCATGAATTGCTCTGACAAATTTTGTCCTGTCATGCGTTATTTTCCCCAGTGTTCTGGACATGTCTAAAGGCCAAAGCGCTGTCTTAGAGAAAAACAAAGGGGATGATATAAATAAACAGTGAAAAGGAGAATGTGAAAGATGCCCAATGGCTTGATGTATGTATTGATGTCTGGCAGACACATATACGTTATAACACCATCATCCCCTTCCTCCTTCCTCCTCGCTCCTCTCCAATCCTTTCGACCATACGCTCCAGCGCACTCTCCCTTTACCTTATGGAAATCCCCTCTGATTGTCCAGTCAAGCAGAAAGAAAAGAGATCTGTGTGTGTTGTTGTGTGGTGGGTGTGTTGTTGTGTTGGTGTGTTGTGGCTGTGTGTGTTGTGTGTGATGGCACAGACGCGATGGTGTGTGGTGTTGGTGTGTAGTGCGGCATGTGTGTGTGTGTGTGTGTGTGTGTCGTGAACAGGTAGTTTGATCAAGCTGATTTCCCGTAAGGGGTGTCGGTCGATGACGTTCTGAATTTTTAAATCCTAACACTTTAGAGCTGATGTAACAACGTAAACCATTCATACGAATTAGACTTGATGCCTCTTCCTACAGCAGGTGTATATGGTAAACCATTCATACGAATTAGACTTGATGCCTCTTCCTACAGCAGGTGTATATGGTAAACCATTCATACAAATTAGACTTGATGCCTATTCCTACAGCAGGTGTATATGGTAAACCATTCAAAAGAATCACCAAATATATCCTCCTAACACTCTCGCCTGGCACACATAGTGCACATGACAACACATTAGTAAGATCTGCACAAGGCCAAGATAGTTTGTGTGTATGCATTTTTAAATGTATGTAGTTCTGTCCTTGAGCTGTTCTTGTCTATTAATGTTCTGTATTGTCATTCTGTATTATGTTTCATGTTTTGTGTTGACCCCAGGAAGAGTAGCTGCTGCTTTTGCATCAGCTAATGGGGATCCTAATAAAATACAAAAAAATACTGCTACATTTAGAACATAATCAAACACCCAATTTAACTTGCTTAAATGTATTTTCATCATCTTCTAATTACGGTATTAATTTTCTAAACATAGCAATTAACATTTCTAAGACTCCTACACTCAAGACGGCTTTGCTCATTTCAATTAGGCCTTTAAATAAGACACACGGCATTTCATTTCCCCATAGCTATATTGGATGATACTAATTCCATTCATATTCCGAGTGGCCTATTTTAAGTTCAATGATCCTCTCCTCAATACATCAATATGCAGCATGGCTTCTGTGTGGTGCACTTGTTCCATGGATTCAATCAGTCATTTATTCTGTCTCGCCTAGTGGGGATACACAACAGGACTTCATAAGGTATTGAAAGTCATATTTATCCATCGTCAGTAAGGTGACAGTTTCATGTTTTCATGTGTCATAGTACGTGCTTATCATTTTGGCAATCAAGTAATTMTTTCTCCTTACCCAGAGTCAGATCAACTCATGGATACCATTTGTATATCTCTGTTTGCAGTTTGAAGGAAGTTGAAGGTAGTTTCTGAAGCGTTTGCTAACTGGCATTAGAGCAATGAAGTCTATGGGAGCAGCCATCTATGAGTTTAACTTACTCTGGGTAGAAAGAAGGGCTTGATTGACAAAATGTTGATCTATTCCTTCAACTGTGGTGACATCTGGGAGGAAATTGAATATTTTGTTATTTGAAGGTTCATTAATAGTTGCTTTGGGCGTGACTAACTCTTGGAGTATTACTTTGATTGCACAACAATGAAACAGATGGTAAGGTATTGCTGTAATTCCCCCAGCTTTATTCACACTGGGGATCAAACTAACAATAACGTTTGATTGATTTCATGAATGATGTTATTGATAAACCAAACGTTTCTGATTTGTTGTGTTGGAGAAAGGACATTGCTTCACTGTCTATGCTATTGAAACCTGATAGTAAAGCTTAAGCGGGTTCCCTTGCCAAAAGCTATGGCATCACATTTTCTTCCTCATGGATCCCAAACAACTTCAACAGCAGCCTGGTCCCAACTAATTCAGAATGGGCTTACAATCAGCAGAAACCAACATAACAGCGCAATTGAATGTCACATAAACACAGTTTGTAATTATTTGTTAAGTAATACATATAAACCAATGACGAATAATGAATCTAACAACACCATGGGCTGCTTCCATGACATTTCCCCTGAGATGGAGTTTAATAGAAAACAACAACAAAAACTACAACTGTTCCTGAAGAGATACCTTCCTGTAGGTTTTACCTCCAACCCTGTTCCTGGAGAGTTACCTTCCTGTAGTTTTAACTCCAACCCTGTTCCTGGAGAGTTACCTTCCTGTAGTTTTAACTCCAACCCTGTTCCTGGAGAGTTACCTTCCTGTAGGTTTCACCCCCAACCCTGTTCCTGGAGAGTTACCTTCCTGTAGTTTTAACTCCAACCCTGTTCCTGGAGAGTTAACCTTCCCTGTAGGTTTTAACCTCCAAACCCTGTTCCTGAAGAGCTTACCTTTCCTGTAGGTTTTACTCCAACCCTGTTCCTGGAGAGGTACCTTCCTGGTGTTTTAAACTCCCAACCCTGCCGCTAAGAGCTACCCTTCCTGTAGGTTTTTACCTCCAACCTGTTTCTGGAGATACCTTCCTGTAGGTTTTCCTCCAACCCTGTTTCCTGAGAAGATACCTTCCTGTAGGTTTAACTCCAACCCTGTTCCTGAAGAGTTACCCTTCTCTGTTGTTTTAACTCCACACTGTTCCTGGAAGCTACCTTCCTGTAGGTTTTACCTCCAACCTGTTCCCTGAAGAGCTACCCTTCCTGTAGTGTTTTACATCCAACCCTGTTCCTGAGAGTAAACCTTCCTGTAGTTTTAACACCAACCCTGTTCCTGGAGAGATACCCTCCTGTAGTTTAACTCCAACCCTTTTCCTGAAGAGCTACCTTCCTGTAGTTTTAACTCCAACCCTGTTCCTGGAGAGTACCTTCCTGTAGTTTTTACCTCCAACCTGGTTCCTGAAGAGATACCCTCCTGTAGGTTTTACACTCCAACCCTGTTCCTGGAGAGTACCTTCCTGTAGGTTTTACCTCAACCCTGTTCCTGGAGAGGTACCTTCCTGTAGGTTTTACCTCCAACCCTGTCCTGAAGAGTTACCCTCCTGTAGTTTTAACTCCAACCCTGTTCCTGGAGAGATACCTTCCTGTAGTTTTACCTCCAACCCTGTTTCCTGGAAGAGTTACCCTCCTGTAGTTTTAACTCCAACCCTGTTTCCTGAAGAAGATACCTTCTGTAGGTTTTAACTCCAACCCTTTTCCTGAAGAGCAACCTTCCTGTAGTTTTAACACCAACCCTGTTCCTGGAGAGATCCCTCCTGTAGTGTTAACTCCAACCCTTTTCCTGAAGAGAACCTTCCTGTAGTTTTAACACAAACCCCTGTTCCTGGAGAGTTACCTCCTGTAGTTTTAACTCCACCCTGTTCCTGGAGCGTTACCCTCCTGTAGTTTTAACTCAACCCTGTTCCTGGAGATTACTCTCCTGTAGTTTTAAACTCCAACCCTGTTCCTGGAGAGATACCTCCTGTAGTTTATAACTCCAACCCTGTTCCTGAAGAGCAACCTTCCTGTAGTTTTAACACAACCCTGTTCCTGAGAGATACTCTCCTGTAGTTTTAACTCCAACCCTGTTCCTGGAGAGTTACCTCTCCTGTAGTTTTAACTCCAACCCTGTTCCTGGAGAGTACCCTCCTGTAGTTTTAACTCCAACCCTGTTTCTGGAGAGTTACTCTCACTGTAGTTTTAACTCCAACCCTGTTCCTGGAGAGGTACCCTCCTGTAGTTTTAACTCCAACCCTGTTCCTGGAGAGTTACCCTCTCCAGGAGTTAAAACCTACATGAAGGTAGCTCTCCAGGAACAGGGTTGGAGTTGGAGTCCTGGTGTAGAGTGTTTTAGTAGCTGGAGGCGGGTGGCTTGCGTAATTTCATTCCCGAATCAATAAGTCATTGAGACTTCTCTAAAACAGATATTTCCCCCTGGAGGTGTACATTTAGTGTAAGTTCTTGATGTAGTGTATGAGCCTGTGGTGTGTGTACTGTCCAGGTCTGAGCTCGATCTCCACCTTTCACCATTGATTTGTCTCCCATGACTTTCCTTCCCAATAACTAACCGTTCCCAGCTTGGGAAAACTTATGATAGTGGTTGGAGTATACGCTAACAACAGGTTAATGTTCATATCATAGAGTTGGTTATGTTTTGTGACATGGTATTTAACTCTGTGGAAAATGATTATGTTGTAAAGGTTTATACATATTGTTATACTGTATGACATATTTTGGGATAATTTCATTGGGAATAAAAAATACACAACAGCTGCATAAGATGAATCTATGTTGGTGCGTGGTCGAGGTTACCCAAATCAAAGTCTTGCATGTGCAAAATTGTCTCTTTAACGTAAATAGATTTTGAGATCTAACATTTTCTCCACTCTATCATTTTAATCAAGGTAAAAACTACAGCGGTGGTTCTTGATATTCAAACTACCAAATGTAACTCATAACCTTGATTAAAGGGGAAAGCTCCATCCTCATGTCAAGCTCTTTGGACACTTTAGAAAGGCTGTTATAGCAACATTATTTCTGACAGCTCAATTTGTTATGCCAAATGACAGTCTGAATTTTTATAATGGTGAGAGGAACTTCAGCCAGTGTGTACCACACTCAAAGGTGGTTGTTACAATCAGTGCTGCTGGATCAAATGACAGAGTATCCCAGGAATGTTCCATATGTACATAAAGCTTATTTCTCTCAACTTTTGTGCACAGATTTGTTTACATCCCTGTTAGTGAGCATTTCTCCTTTACCAAGATAATCCATCCACCTGACAGGTCTGGCATAACAAGAAGCTGATTAAACAACATGATCATTACATAGGTGCACCTTCTGCTGGGGACAATAAAATGGGCACTTTAAATTTTGCAGTTTTGTCACACACCAGAATGCTACAAATGTCTAAAGTTTTGAGGGAGGAGTATTTCTGTCCATAATAAAGGCCTTTCGTGGGGAAAGACTCATTCTGATTGGCTGGGCCTGGCTCTCAAGTGGGTGGGGCCTATGACCTCTAAGGTCCACCCATGGATGTACTCCTGCCCAGTCATGTGAAATCCTTAGATTAGGGCCTAATTTATTTATTTCAATTGACTAATTTCCTTATATGAACTGTAACTCAGTAAAATCTTTGAAATTGTTGCATGTTGCATTTATATTTTTGTTCAGTGTACGTAGACTTTCCAGCACACACTCCTCAAGGCATATAGAACTCAGAAGTAAATGTATTGCATTTGGCAGGCCATTAAACACAGGAGGCAAGCAAGAAGATGAGAAAAGCTATGAGTACTGGGTAAGATTACAATTGTAAGTGTCTGAATGGGGAGGGACCAGGTTGAAAAGTTGAAGGTGTTATCAAGCATACTCACTCGTCTACGGCCTGGCTACTTAGCCTGCATGGGGAGCCCTGTCTTTTTCTGAAGAGCAGATTAAACACAGGGGACTGACCTGCCCCAGATTTTATGCTTCATTGAACTCCTAACAAATTAGTGGAAGGTTATCCATGGTCAGCTTAATTGCGAGGAGCATATGGTGTATTAACTCATAATCAAGATGAAATCCTACATTTCACAGTAAGATCTGTTCTCCTTATCAGCCCTCCTACCCCCTCATGTCCACACAAACCCTCTAAAGTGTATTGAGGGAAATGGGTATACTATACATTGGCTCTGAAATGTGGTCGATGCGTAGTGCTCGGAAATCTGTTGAAAGTAGGATCTACTAATTACAAACTAACGGGAGAAAACTAAACTAATCAGCGTGTTCATCAGCAAACTGTCAAAAACTATAGTTAACATTCCACATGAGGCAGCGAAACAACACTGAATGAATTAATCATATGTTTAAATCTCTCTCTTGTTGATTCTTAGCCCCGGCAAATTGTTTCTCGGTGATAGGATTTTTTTCCAGCAACATTGTGAAAAAGAGATTGTTAACAAAATTAATGGAGGACTAATCACAGGTTCCAGGGGAATGCCAGATGGAAGGGGAAACAACTCTAGCTGCAAACTGTGATTAGTACAAACAGAATTGTTATACCTCAGTAAGGACAAAAACAACTGAGCCAGAGTCATTATGATGGAGAAAACCCTGACATGACTAGCAGCCTCAAATAGAACCTTTATCCTATTTTCTTTCTTCACGTCTTCTTCCTCCAAGGCTGACAAACAATTAGCTGCTCCCCCGTGAGTGCAATTGTATGGTTAAAAACTTTGACCTGGTGATAATGCACAACTCGGGGCGGCAGGTAGCCTGGCGGGTAGGAGCGTTGGGCCAATAACCGAAGGGTTGCTGGATCGAATCCCCGAGCTGACAAGGTAAAATTATGTTCTGACCCTAAGCAAGGCAGTTAACCCACTGTTCCTTGGGCGCCAAAGACGCGGATGTCGATTAAGGCAGCCCCCCGCACCTCTCTGATTCAGAAGGATTGGGTAAAATGTGAAGACACATTTCAGAAGAACGCATTCAGTTGTACCCTTTCCCACCTCATTGCTGTGAGATTCACATATGGCTTTCCCGTCACCTTCATCCTGTTCTGGTCCCTAAACCTATCCCTAACCCCAACCTTAACCAAAGCAGCACTGGAGTGATACACTACAGCACAGGTACATAAGTCTGTATAAACAGAATGATCTTAGCCTTCAAGGTTCCCATATAGTTCACTTGAAGTCCACGTGGTTGTAAACTACTTCAAGGTTCCATATAGTTCACTTGAAGTCCACGTGGTTGTAAACTACTTCAAGGTTCCATATAGTTCACGTTGAAGTCCACGTGGTTGTAAACTACGGTCCATTGGCTTATCCATAAACTAGTGCACCTGCTGTGAGTCATAAACCACCACACTGATGGTTTAATATCTTTTTAATCTCAGGTTATATCACAATGGCCACATCTTAGAGTACAAAAGCTACAGTATGTAATTACCACGGTTTACATTAGGCTACGTGCTCAGACTGTGCTCAGACGTTTACATTAGGCTACATTAGGCACTGTTTACATTAGGCTATGTGCTCAGACTGTTTAATTAGACTGTGCTCAGACTGTTTACATTAGGCTATGTGCTCAGACTGTTTCATTAGGCTATGTGCTCAGACTATTTAATAGACTTTGCTCAGTCTGTTAATTAGACTGTGCTCAGACTGTTTCATTAGACTGTGCTCAGACTGTTTACATGACACTGTCCTCAGACTGTTTACATTAGACTGTTTTCAGACTGTTTACATTAGAATGTGCTCAGACTGTTACAGTATGCTAACTGCTCAGACTGTTTACATTAGGCAACGTGCTCAGAAGGTGCTCAGACTGTTTACATTAACTGTGCTCAGACTGTTTACATTAGAATGTGCTCAGACTGTTTACATTAGGCTACGTTCTCAGACTGTTTACATTAGACTTGTGCTCAGACTGTTTACATTAGACTATGTGCTCAGACTTTTATTAGACTGTGCTCAGATTGTTTAATTAGACTGTGCTCAGACTTTTAATTAGACTGTGCTCAGACTTTTTAATTAGACTGTGCTCAGACTGTTTAATTAGACCGTGCTCAGACTGTTTACATTAGTCTACGTGCTCAGACTGTTTACATTAGACATGTGCTCTAGACTGTTTTACATTATACTGTGCTCAGACTGTTTACATTAGGCTATGTGCTCAGCTGTGTAATTAGGCTACGTGCTCAGACTTTTGACATTAGTCTACATGCTCAGACTGTTTACATTAGGCAATCGTTCTCAGACTGTTTACATTAGACTGGTGTCTCAGACTGTTTACATTAAAATGTGCTCAGACTGTTTACATTAGAATGTTCTCAGACTGTTACATTAGAATGTCTCAGACTGTTT
Source organism: Salvelinus sp. IW2-2015 (assembly GCF_002910315.2). Lineage (NCBI taxonomy): Eukaryota > Metazoa > Chordata > Actinopteri > Salmoniformes > Salmonidae > Salvelinus > Salvelinus sp. IW2-2015. The sequence goes on from NC_036840.1 coordinate 35,204,929, forward strand.
ACATTAGATGTGCCAGACTGTTTACATTAGGCTTACTGCTCAGAATGTTTACATTAGGCAACGTGCTCAGACTGTTTACATTAGAATGTGCTCAGACTGTTTACATTAGCCTATGTGCTCAGACTTTTTAATTAGACTGTGCTCAGATTGTTTAATTAGACTGTGCTCAGACTGTTTACATTAGTCTACGTGCTCAGACCTGTTTAATTAACTGTGCTCAGACTGTTTACATTAAGCTATGTGCTCAACTGTTTACATTATAACTGTGCTCAGACTGTTTACATTAGCTATGTGCTCAGACTGTGTACATTAGACTGTGCTCAGACTTTTTACATTAGGCTACGTGCTCAGACTTTTACATTAAGTCTACATGCTCAGACTGTTTACATTAGGCTATGTGCTCAGACTGTTTACATTAGGCTACGTTCTTCAGACTGTTTACATTAGTATGTGCTCAGACTGGTTTACATTAGAAATGTGCTCAGACTGTTTACATTAGAATGTTGCGCAGACTGTTTATCATTAGACTGTGCTCAGCACTGTTTACTAGACTGTTCTCAGACTGTTTACATTTGACTCGCTCAGACTGTTTTACATTAGAACTGTGCTCAGACTGTTTTACATTAGACTGTGCTCAGACTGTTTACATTAGGTTATGTGCTCAGATGTTTACGTTAGGCTATGTGCTCATACTTTTTAAATTAGACTGTGCTCAGACTGTTTAATTAGACTGTGCTCAGACTGTTTACATTAGCTACGTGCTCAGACTGTTACATTAGACTATGTGCTCAGACTTTTACATTAGACTGTGCAGACTGTTTACATTAGACTGTGCTCAGACTGTTTTAAATTAGATGTTATGTGCTCAGACTGTTTACATTAGACTGTGCTCAGACTGTTTACATTAGGCTAAGTGCTCAGACTGTTTACATCAGACTGTGCTCAGACTTTTTACATTAGCACATTGCTCAGACTGTTTACATTAAGACTGTGCTCAGACTGTTACATTAGACTGTGCGCAGACTGTTTACATTAGACTGTGCTCAGACTGGTTACATTATACTCGCTCAGGACTGTTTACATTAGACTGTGCACAGACTGTTTACATTAGACTGTTCTCAGACTGTTTACATTAGACTGTGCACAGACTGTTTACATTAGACTGTGCTCAGCTGTTTACATTAGACTGTGCTCAGACTGTTTACATTAGACTGTAGCTGCAGACTGTTTACATTAGACTGTGCTCAGACTGTTTACATTAGACTGTGCTCAGACTGTTTACATTAGACTGTACTCAACTGTATTAGCAATTAGACTGTGCTCAGACTGTTTACATAGACTGTGCTCAGACTGTTACATTAGACACTGCTCAGACTGTTTACATTAGACTGTGCTCAGACTGTTTACATTATACTGCTGCTCAGACTGTTTACATTAGACTGTGCAGCAGACTGTTTACATTAGACTGTTCTCAGACTGTTTACATTAGACTGTGGCACAGACTGTTTACATTAGACTTTTCATTAGTGCTCAGCCTGTTTACATTAGACTGTGCTCAGACTGTTTACATTAGACACATGCTCAGACTGTTTACATTATACTGTGCTCAAGTCCTGTTTACATTAGACTGTGTCAGACTGTTTACTTAGATGTGCTCAGACTGTTTACATTAACTGTGCTAGACTGTTTACATTAGACTGTGCTCAGACTGTTTACATTAGACTGTACCAGACTGTTTACATTAGACTGTGCTCAGACTGTTTACATTAGACACTGCTCAGACTGTTTACATTAGACTGTGCTCAGACTGTTTCATTATACACTGCTCAGACTGTTTACATTAGACTGTCAAGACTGTTTACATTAGACTGTTCTCAGACTGTTTACATTAGAACTGTGCACAGACTGTTTACAATTAAGACTGTGCTCAGACTGTTACATTAGACTGTGCTCAGACTGTTTACATTAGACACTGCTCAGAGCTGTTTACATTAAGACTGTGCTCAGACTGTTTACATTAGACTGTGCGCAGGACTGTTTACATTAGAATGTGCTCAGACTGTTTACACTAGGCTACGTTCTCAGACTGTTTACATTAGAATGTGCTCAGACTGTTTACATTAGACTGTGCTTCAGACTGTTTACATTAGGCTTGTTCTCAAGACTGTTTAACATTAGGTTACATGCTCAGACTGTTTGCATTAGCTACGTGCTCAGACTGTTTACATTAGGCTATGTGCTCAGACTGTTTACATTAGACTGTGCACAGACTTGTTTACATTAGACTGTGCTCAGACTGTTTACATTAGACATGTCTCAGACTGTTTACATTAGACTGTGCTCAGACTGTTTACATTAGACTGTTCTCAGACTGTTTACATTAGACTGGTGCGCAGACTGTTTACATTAGAATGTGCTCAGACTGTTTTACACTAGGCTACGTTCTCAGACTGTTTACATTAGACTGGCTCAGACTGTTTACATTAGACTGTGCTCAGACTGTTTACTATTAGGCTAATGTTCTCAGACTGTTTACATTAGGTTACATGCTCAGACTGTTTAGCATTAGGTACGTGCTCAAGACTGTTTACATTAGGCTATGTGCTCAGACTGTTTACATTTTAGACTGTGCACAGACTGTTTACATTAGACTGTGCTCAGACTGTTTACATTAGGAGGTGCTCAGACCGTTTACATTAGAATGTGCTCAGACTGTTTACATTAGAATGTGCTCAGACTGTTTACATTAGAATTTGCTCAGACTGTTTACATTAGAATGTGCTCAGACTGTTTACATTAGAATGTGCTCAGACGGTTTACATTAGGACACGTTCTCAGACTGTTTACCTACGAATGTGCTCAGACTGTTGACATTACGCTACGTTCTCAGACTGTTTACATTAGACTGCGTTATCAGACTGTTTACATTAGACTACATTCTCAGACTGTTTACATTAGACTACATTCTCAGACTGTTTACATTAGACTACGTTCTCAGACTGTTTACATTAGACTACGTTCTCAGACTGTTTACATTAGACTACGTTCTCAGACTGTTTACATTAGGCTACATTCTCAGACTGTTTACATTAGACTAGGTTATCAGACAGTTTACATTAGACTACGTTCTCAGACTGTTTACATTAGACTACATTCTTAGATTGTTTACATTAGACTACGTTCTCAGACTGTTTACATTAGACTACATTCTTACACTGTTTACATTAGGCTATGTTCTCAGACTGTTTACATTAGAATGTGCTCAGACTGTTTACATTAGAATGTGCTCAGACTGTTTACATTAGCCTACGTGCTCAGACTGTTTACATTAGACTACGTTCTCAGACTGTTTACATTATGCTACATTCTCAGACTGTTTACATTAGGCTACGTGCTCAGACTGTTTACATTAGACTACGTTCTCAGACTGTTTACATTAGGCTACATTCTCAGACTGTTTACATTAGTCTACATTCTCAGACTGTTTACATTAGGCTACGTGCTCAGACTGTTTACATTAAACTGTACTCAGACTGTTTACATTAGGCTACGTTCTCAGACTGTTTACATTAAACTCTACTCAGACTGTTTACATTAGGCTACGTGCTCAGACTGTTTACATTAAACTGTGCTCAGACTGTTGACATTAGGCTACGTACTCATCTAAATATCTACTCCTATTCTCCAATCTCTTTCAAGCATTGAATAACACAACATAGATGTTTAATTATTTTAGGAGAGGGATTGATAAATGTTTTTGTTGGCAAAGATGGAGTTAATTCAACTCTCAAAGTGTGTCACGATCGTCTTTAGGTGAAAGAGAGGACTAAGGCGCAGCGTGATATAAATACATCTTCTATTTATTTGAAGATGAAACAAACACGAACACTAATACAAACTAGACAAAACAACAAACGACCATGAAGCTAACAAATGAAAGTGCAGACACACACTACTAACATCAAACATAGACAATTACCCACAACCTACCTAATGCCTAAGGCTGCCTAAATATGACTCTCAATCAGAGACAACGATAGACAGCTGTCTCTGATTGAGAACCAATCCAGGCAACCATAGACTTACATAAACACCTACACTGAACACAACCCCATGAACTCTACAAAACCCCCTAGACAATACACACACCCTAGACTAGACAAAAACACACAAACATCCCCCATGTCACACCCTGACCTAACTAACATAATAAAGAAAACAAAGATAACTAAGGCCAGGGCGTGACAAAGTGTTGAATTGAACACCAGTAATTGTTTACATTGCCCCACTCTACACAATAGCTCATCTCAACACTTTTGAAAGTTTGAAGATTTTAACATTGAGTTGCTCTGTGCTTCAGATGAGTTTGTAGAGTGGAGCCTATCTGTCGACAAAAGCCTCTCACTATCACAGGAACCAGTAACCGGGGGTAACATCTTTGAAATACATCATTTCAAGTCATATCAGCCCTGCTGAGTGATTGTACTCTCCCTCTCATCCGCTTGTAACACAAAGTCTGGACGCAAAAGGCCTCTCGTTTCACCTTGGCCTTTGCAGGCGTCTTTAACGTCTCTTCTTCTTGAGCTGCGACTCAACTGAGCCAAAGAGCAAGGAGTGGAGGAGAAACAGAGATGGAAAGAAATAGACTTGACATTTCTGATGCATCATCAGAACGTTGTGTATTACTTCAGTACAGCTGGTGAATTTACAGGAAAGAGACTGTGAATGATGTTGGGGGGAGATCATTTGAGGTAACTGCGATACTCTTTTTTTCCCAGTCTTAAAGCATCCTGGCAGCTGTTGTTTTCACCTATCTCATTAATCTTTATTTTTTTTAAATCAGCACTTTTTACAGTTGAAAGTACGAGTGTATATCCATTACTGTGAAATAAGATAAACCAGAAAGTTGAAGTTATCAAAAGAGGATAGGGAAAAAGAGTCTGAAACAAACATAAAATCCCTCTTTCCCCTTGAGAAGTACAAGCAGCAATACACTATCCACACTATCTAAAGGGCAGCTGGTCTCAAGGACTGGTCCTGTGAAACCTCTGTGTTTCAGCTAATCCCCTTTCTGTGCTATACAGCATTCATCACGACCGTACAGAACCTTCTTTCATTCTCTCCTTCATCCCTTTTCACTTCTTTTCATCGTAATGGCATTTCTTCCTTGCTGCAGGGCACACATCTGGTGCAGAGAGGAACAGGGACAACGTGTGGTATAACGATTCCCACCTCTATGGTACTGACACAGTCTGCCCAACTCTATGGTACTGACACAGTCTGCCCAACTCTATGGTACTGACACAGTCTGCCCAACTCTATGGTACTGACACAGTCTGCCCAACTCTATGGTA
>NC_036840.1:35212764-35235305 GCF_002910315.2 Salvelinus sp. IW2-2015
TGCAGTATTGTTCTTTGTAGAGGCGGCTAGAGTTGTAAGTATTAGCGATAGACAAGTACTATTTTTTTTAGACGGGATCAGCGATAATTTTTTTACTTTTTTTTGTATTAAGGTTGCTTTAATTGAGAGGTTAATTTTTTGATTTGTTAATATTTCTTTTTCTTAGAAAGTCAGATATTACCGACTTTTTAAGAGACAAAGATAGTTTTGGCAAGTCTACTTGTACTTATTGGTGTTAGAGCCCTGCAGTTCACATAGACGAACTTGTATGTATTTGTGTATTTTCTTTTTTTGTTATCACCTGTTGTTGTAGAGCTTTTTATTTGCTAACCCCAGTGTGTAGGGGCTGCAGTGTTAGGGTCTGCAGTCGTTATTTTAGGAGGGCTGCAGTGTGTAGCTGCAGTGTGTATAGGGCTTGCAGTGATGCTATGAGGATGCAGTCTTTTGTTTTTTTGTAGTAGAAGCTGCAGTGTGTAGTGGGATGCAGTGTGAGGGATGCAGTGTTGGATAGAGGCGTGCAGTGTTGTTGTAGAAAGCGCCGCAGTGTTAGAAGCTCTGAGTGTGTAGATGCTTTGCAGTGCATTGATTAAGACGGCTGGCAGTTGTAGAGGCTGCAGTGTGTGAGAGGCGCCGTAGTGTGAGGCGGGTGTAGAGGCTGCATGTAGTGTTGTAGAGCTGCAGGTGCTGTACAGAGCTTGCGTGGTTGTAGGAGGCATGCATGTGTTAAGGCTGCAGTGTAGTCTGCGTTGTTAGTAGGCTGCAGTGGTGAGCTGGCGTTGTTATGGGCTGCAGTGCTGTAGAGGATGCAGTGTGTAGAGGCTGCAGTGTGTAGAGGCTGCAGTGGGTAGAGGCTGCAGTGTAGAGGCTGCAAGTGGAGAGGCTGCAGTGTGTAGACGCTGCAGTGCTGTAGAGGCTGCAGTGTTGTAGAGGCTGCAGTGTAAGGGCTGCAGTTGTGAGCTGGGTAGAGGCTGCAGTTGTAGAGGCTGCAGTGTGAGAGGCTGCAGTTGTGTAGAGGCTGCGCGTTTAGTGTAGGGGGCTGCAGTGTGTAGAGGCTGCAGTTGTAGAGGCTGCTGTGAGAGGCGCAGTGTTAGAGGCTGCAGTGGTAGAGGCTGCACGTTTGTAGAGGCTGCAGTGTAGGGGCTGCAGTGTGTAGAGGCTGCAGTGGGTAGAGCTGCAGTTTTTTGTAGAGGCTGCAGTGTGGAGAGGCTGCAGGTGTAGAGGCGGCAGTGTGTGAGGTGCAGTGTGAGAGTGCTGTAAGCGAGTGTGTAGAGGCTTTGCAGTTGTTTTTGTAGGAGGCTTGCAGTGTGATAAAGCTGCAGTGTGTAGGGTCTGCAGTGATTTTAGAGGCTGCAGTGATGTTATGAGGCTGCACGTGTATGGGCTGCGTGTGAGGATAGTGTGCTCAAGTGCAGGTGGAGGTGCATTACTGTTGTAGTACTGCGAGTGGGCAGTGTGTAGACGTGCATGAGGCTGCGTAAGCTCAGGTTAGGTGCAGGTGTAGAGCAGGTAGAGCTGCAGTTTGTAGAGGCTTGCAGTCGGTTCTTGATAGTGATGGATCGGCTGCAGTTGTTGAGACGCTGCAGTGTAATGTAGAGCTTGCAGTGTGTATAAGAGGCTGCCAGATTGTAGCGTGCTTGCCAGTGTGAGAGGGCTGCAGTGTGTAGAGGATGCAGTGTGTAGAGGCTGCAGTGTGTAGAGGCTGCAGTGGGTAGAGGCTGCAGTTTGTAGAGGCTGCAGTGTGGAGAGGCTGCAGTGTGTAGACGCTGCAGTGTGTAGAGGCTGCAGTGTGTAGAGGCTGCAGTGTAGGGGCTGCAGTGTGTAGAGGCTGCAGTGGGTAGAGGCTGCAGTTTGTAGAGGCTGCAGTGTGGAGAGGCTGCAGTGTGTAGAGGCTGCAGTGTAGGGGCTGCAGTGTGTAGAGGCTGCAGTATGTAGAGGCTGCAGTGTGTAGAGGCTGCAGTGTGTAGAGGTAGTGTATTTTTTTATTTAACCTTTATTTAAATAGGCAAGTCAATTAAGAACAAATTCTTATTATAACAATGAAGGCCTACTTTTAAAGCCACCCCTGCCAAGCCCTCCCCTAACCAGGACGACACTGGGCCAATTGTGTGCCGGGCCTATGGGACTCCCGTTCACAGCCGGTTGTGATACAGTCCGGGATTGAACCCTGGTCTGTAGTGACGAATGCTCGGGAGGGAGGTTGCCATGTAGAGAGGTTGCTGTGGGCCTAATAACTCCCACTAATTAATAAAGCACCCTCGCTGGCATCGTGGACAAGGAAAGGAAAGGGGGTGAGGCGAGAGGGAATGACGGAGGGAAGTAAAAGGGGAGGATGGAGTTTGAAGACAGGCAAGTCACGGTGCAACACAAAACTTCACAGAGGGTCCAGGGGTTAAAAATGGGGGGATAAAACCACTCTACAGGGAAGAGGAGAGCGGAAGAGAGAAAGAGAAGTCCTTTGCCACCTGACATTTCTCTCTCCAGTGTTCCCATCTCACCAATTACAATTAGGTTGTAATTGTTTGGGTAATTATGATAAAATATTTGGTACGACGCCAGCGAACCACTCTCCTGGTTTGCATCTTAATTTCCAAATAAGAGGTGAGATGGTGTTGGAGGCTACCACAGCTTATATTATGTGTTATATACCATGTGTATACATACACACACACACAGATCAAATGTTATTTGTCACATGCACCACATACAACTGATGTAGTATTTACCGTGAAATGCTTGCCCTTCACAAGCCCTTCACAACGATACACAACCATGCTCAAAGGGATATTCAATGTCTGCTTTTTTTACCCATCTACCAATAGGTGCCCTTCTTTGCAAGGCATTGAAAAACCTCCCTGGTCTTTGTGGTTGATTCTGTGCTTAAAATTCACTGCTCGACTGAGGGACCTTACAGATAATTGTATATGTGGGCTACAGAGATGAGGTAGTCATTCAACAATCATGTTAAACACTATTATTGCACACAGAGTGATTCCATGCAACCCTTTTTTTCAATGTTCACCTAAAATACCCAATACCCTAACATACCCAAATCTAACTGCCTGTAGCTCAAGACCAGAATCGAATCAAATCAATTGTATTTATTTAGCCCTTCGTACATCAGCTGATATCTCAAAGTGCTGTACAGAAACCCAGCCTAAAACCCCAAACAGCAAGCAATGCAGGTGTAGAAGCATGGTGGCTAGGAAAAACTCCCTAGAAAGGCCAAAACCTAGGAAGAAACCTAGAGAGGAACCAGGCTATGAGGGGTGGCCAGTCCTCTTCTGGCTGTGCCGGGTGGAGATTATAACAGAACATGGCCAAGATGTTCAAATGTTCATAAATGACCAGCATGGTCAAATAATAATAATCACAGTAGTTATTGAGGGTGCAGCAAGTCAGCACCTCAGGAGTAAATTTCATTTGGCTTTTTTAGCACGTCTGGTGAACAGGTCAGGGTTCCATAGCCGCAGGCARAACAGTTGAAACTGGAGCAGCAGCAAGGCCAGGTGGACTGGGGACAGCAAGGAGTCATCATGCCAGGTAGTCCTGACGCATGGTCCTAGGGCTCAGGTCCTCCGAGAGAGAGAAAGAAAGAGAGAGAGAAGGAGAGAATTAGAGAGAGCATACTTAAATTCACACAGGACACCGGATAAGACAGGAGAAGTCCTCCAGATAAAACAAACTGACCCTAGCCCCCCGACACATTAACTACTGCAGCATAAATACTGGAGGCTGAGACAGGAGGGGTCAGGAGACACTGTGGCCCCATCCAATGATACCCCCGGACAGGGCCAAACAGGAAGGATATAACCCCACCCACTTTGCCAAAGCACAGCCCCCACACCACTAGAGGGAAATCTTCAACCACCAACTTACCATCCTGAGACAAGGCCGAGTATAGCCCACAAAGATCTCCGCCACGGCACAAACCAAGGGGGGGCGCCAACCCCCCCTTGGAAGCAAGGATAGAAGCAAGGATATGCATATTCTTGATACCATTTGAAAGGAAACACTTTGAAGTTTGTGGAAATGTGAAATGAATGTAGGAGAATATAACACATTAGATCTCATGAAATATAATACAAAGAGAAAAACATGTGTTTTTTGGTATTTTCTTTTACCATCATCTTTGAAATGCAAGAAAAAGGCCAGACACAATTTAGATGTTGGCCATTAGATGGCAGCAGTGTATGTGCAATGTTTTAGACTGAACCAATGAACCATTGCATTTCTGTTACAAATGTTGTATCAAGACTGCACAAATGTGTCTAATTTCTTTATTATTAACTTTCAAGTTCATAACTGTGCACTCTCCTCAAACAATAGCATGGTATTCTTTCACTGTAAAAGCTATAGTATATTGGACAGTGCAGTTAAAATAACAAGATTTTAATCGTTCTGCCAATACCAGATATGTCAATGTACTGGGAAATGTTCTTGTTACTTACAACCTCATGCTAATCACATTAGCCTATGTTAGCTCAACCGTCCAGCGGGAGACACACGAATCCGGGGCGGCAAGTAGCCTGGTGGTTAGAGCGTTGGACTTGTAACCGAAAGGTTGCAAGACAAATCACTGAGCTGACAAAGTAATACAAAAATAATAATGTGTTGTTCTGTCCCTGAACAAGGCAGTTAACCCACTGTTCCTAGGCTGTCATTGATAATAAAAATATTTTCTTAACTATTATAACTATTATTTTCTTAACATGAAGATGCCTAGTAAATAAAAAAATACTTTAGAGCATTTTTCCTCCTGAACTTATTTAGGCTTGCCATAAGAAAGGGGTTGAATACTTATTGACTCAAGACATTTCAGATTTTATCTTCAAATTCATTTGTAAACATTTCTTAAAAGATCATTTCACTTTGACATTATGGGGTATTGTGGGTAGATCAGCGACAGAACATCTCAATTGAATCCATTTTAAATTCTGGCTGTAACACAGAAAAATGTGGAAAMGGTAAAGGGGTGTGAATACTTTTTTAAGGCACTTTATAGTCTAGTGAGTGTGCGTAGGGTCAGTGCAAGGTAGAATCAGTGCAGATAGTGTGGGTACCATTAACTGACTATTTAGCAGTCTGGCTATTCAGCATGTTATGGCTTTGTGGCAGAAGCTGTCTGGGAGCCTGTTGGTCCGAGAGCCAATGCTCCGGTACCATTTGCCGGATGGTAGCAAAGTGAACAGTCTATGGCCTGGGTGGCTGGAGTCTTTGGCAATTTTTTGGGCATTCGTCTGACACCACTTGATACAGAGGTCAGGGATGGCAGGGATCTCGGCTCCAGTTATGTACTGGGCTTTCCACACCACCGTATGTAGCGCTTTGTGGTCAAGGGTGGTGCATTTGACATACCAAGCAGGGATGCAGCCAGTCAAGATGCTCTCGATGGTGCAGTTGTGGCTTTTTTAGGGCCAAATCTTTTCAGCCTGCCTTCACCACACTGCAGGTTTGTGTGGACTGTTATGGAAATTCTTACACAGGGACACACAAAGTCAACCTTAATGAATCATTTGTTATTGTCAGCACCCTGGAGAGGTTCCAACAAACGTAATGTACCATAGTGAATGTCTGTCAGAAGCTCTGCTGGGGCAGTCGCAGCAGTTGTCTTATAATGTGCCTTGCGAAAGTATTACCCCCTCTTAGCATTTTTCCATTTCTTTTGCCTTACAACCTGGAATTACAATTTTTTTTTTTTGGTGGGGGGGTTTGATTTTTAATTTTTTTTTCTTATCATCCCTACCACTTTGAAGATGCAAAATATTTTTTTATTGCGAACCAAACAAGAATAAGACAAGAAAACAGAAAACTTGAGCATGCATAACTATTCATCCCCCCCAAATCAATACTTTGTAGAGCAACCTTTCACAGCAATTACAGCTGCAAGTCTCTTGGGGTATGTCTCTATCAGCTTGGCACATCTAGCCACTGGGATTCTTGCCCATTCTTCAAGGCAAAACTGCTCCAGCTCCTTCAAGTTGGATGGGTTCCTGCTGGTGTACCGCAATCTTTAAGTCATACCACAGATAGGATTGAGGTCTGGACTTTGACTAGGCCATTCCAATACATGTAAATGTTTCCCCTTAAACCACTCGAGTGTTGCTTTAGAAGTATGCTTAGGGTCATTGTCCTGCTGGAAGGTGAACCTCCGTCCCAGTCTCAAATCTCTGGAAGACTGAAACAGGTTTCCCTCAAGAATGTGCATGTATTTAGCGCCATCCATCATTCCTTCAATTCTGACCAGTTTCCCAGTCCCTACTCATGAAAAATATCCCCCACAGCATGATGCTGCCAACACCATGCTTCACTGTGGGGATGGGATTCTCGCGGTGATGAGAGGTGTTGGGTTTGTGCCAGACATAGTGTTTTCCTATTGGCCAAAAAGCTACATTTTAGTCTCATCTTAACAGAGTACCTTCTTCCATATGTTTGGGGAGTCTCCCACATGCCTTTTGGCGAACACCAACATTGCTTATTTTTTTCTTTAAGCAATGGCTTTTTTCTGGCCACTCTTCCGTAAAGCCCATCTCTGTGGAGTGTACGGCTTAAAGTTGTCCTAAGGACAGATACTCCATTCTCAGCTGTGGAGCTTTGCAGCTTATTCAGGGTTACCTTTAGTCTCATTGATACCTCTGATTAATGCCCTCCTTGCCTGGTCCATGCGTTTTGGTGGGCGCCTTCTCATGGCAGGTTTGTTGTGGTGCCATATTCTTTCCATTTTTTATATTGGATTTAATGGTGCTCTGTGGGATGTTCAAAGTTTCGGATATTTTTAATTTTTTTACTGGACTTTACTTAATTAACTATGTGACTTCTGAAGGTAATTGGTTGCACCAGATCTAATTTAGGGTCTTCATAGCAAAGGGGGTGAATACATACGCACGCACCACTTTTCCATTTATTTATTTTTTCACTTCACCAATTTAGATTTTTTGTGTATGTCCATTACATGAAATCCAAATAAAAATGCATTTAAATTACAGGTTGTAATGCAACAAAATAGGAAAAGCGCCAAGGGGGATAAATACTTTTGCAAGGCACTATATACGGCTATACACAAACAAGTTATATTTGCATGATTTAGCATAATTAATTCATCATTATGGTTTTATTTCATTCATGGAATCAGTTATGCCAGACCAATACCTCTTCTCTCTAAGATGAGACCTTGAAACTGAGATATCTTCGTTCTCAAAACAAGGTCTGGGCATACTGCCAAATTGCAGATACTGTGAGGATTTGTTCAGTCACTTGCATGAACACAGACATTGGTTATTAGAACAGCAAATGAATAGAACAGAGAAATTAGTTATAAGAAAAGCACAGCTAACGTATAACATTTACACCGCAGGACCATGTTACTGTTCGTCTTTAGTGATGTAGATGCCAAGGTGCTTGAAGCTCGCCACCCACTCCACAACAGCCCCATCGGTGTGGATGGGGACGTGCTCTTCTCTCTTTATCCTATAGTTCACAATCAGCTTCTTGGTCTTACGGTCTTACGTTGGGGGAGAGGTTGTTGTTTTGGCACCACACTGCTAAGTCTCTGGTCTTCTCCCTGTAGGCTGACTCACTGCCGTCGGTGATCAGGCCTACCACAGTCGTGTTGTCAGAAAACTTGATGATGGTGTTGGAGTTGTGCTTGGCCACACAGTCGTGGGTGAACAGGGAGTACAGAAGGGGACTAAGCACACACCCCTGAGTGGCTCCTGTGTTAAAGGTCAGCGTGACAGAGGTGTTGTTGTCTACCCTCACCGCCTGAGGCTGGCCTGTCAGGAAGTCCAGGATCCAGTTGCAGACGGAGGAGTTCAGTCCCAGTGTCCCTAGCTTGGTGATGAGCATAGAAGGGACTATGGTGTTAAACGCTGAGCTGTAGTTATTTCCCCACTTATTCAGGTGAGAGAGGGTAGGAAGAAGTGCAATTGAGATTGCGCCATCTGTGGATCTGTTGGGGCGGTATGTGAATTGGAGTGGGTCTAGACTTTCAAAGCACTTCATAATTACAGATGTGAGTGCTACAGAGCGATAGTCGTTTAGACAGGTTACCTTGGAGCTCTTGAGAACAAGGACAGTTGTGGTCAGCTTGAAACATGTTGGGATTACAGACTGGGACAGGGAGAGATTCATTATGTCTGTGAAGACCCTTTTGAGAACGCGCCCTGTTTTTCTGTTCTTGTGATTGTTAACCTGTTGAAATGTTTTGCTCACATCGTCCATGGCGGGGGCTTTAAACAGGGGCTTTAACGCAAGGCACAGTGTTATATTACTTGAAGCCAGCATAAAAAGCATTTTGCTCATTTGGGAGTTCTGCATCTCTGGGTAACTCACGGCTGGGTTTTCCTTTGTTATACGTTATTGTCTGCAAGCCCTGCCACATATGACGAGTGTCAGAGTTGGTGTAAAGGATTCCACCTTCTACAAAATTGTCCTTTTGCATATTTGATGTCTTAACGGTCAGAGCTGGCTTTCTTGTATGCGTCTATGTCCGTGTCCCATTCCTCTTAATCAGTGCTTCTAGCCTTTGGCCCAGCTCGAAATATTGTCAGTAGTCCATGGTTTTTGGTTTAGATACATTCGTATAGTCACTGTGGGGACGCCATTGTCACTGCACTTATTGATGAAGCCCGTGACTGTTGTGGTAAACTCTTCAATGCTATCGGATGAATCCCAGGCATATCCCAGTCTGTAATAGAACAACAGTCTTTGTGGCCTTGCATCTGCTTTATCCGACCACTTCTGTATAGAGAATGCAGGCAGATGGGAGGCCGGGGTTCAATCCTCCGACCGGGAGGAAGGAGTAAGCTTTCCTTTGTTCTTAACTGATTCCATGTTTGTTTTTTCATAGTTGTGATGTCTTCACTATTATTCTACASTGTAGAAAATAGTAAAAGTAAGGAAAACCCCAAAAGTCCAAACCTTTGACTGGTAATTGCTTAATTATTTTGATAATTATTATTGTGTTTCTAAACCAAGAAAAACTAAAAMACCTTCTGGGTTTCCAGTAGGATGGAACGGAAAATATGGTGCTCTACAATGTGACGGTCAGGAGTACCGTACTGACCTGTTTAGCTAAAGAATCCCTGTGTCATGCGGGCATGCAGAAGACCGGAGTTCAATTCCCTGAYGGGGAGGAAGGAGTAGGCTGTCCTTGTAAATAAGAGTTTGCTCTTTAACTGACTTGCCTAGTTAAATAAAGGTTACACTAAGAGCATAACATTTATACACCCTCATTTTCTAATTGTAGTCTAACCAATACCCAAACAGAGATTCAGTGAAAATTTAAAATCTCATTGAATTATCAAGACCAGTCCCCGTGCTTGTTTCAGAGCAGCGCGAAATGGTGCTAAAATAGTTGTAGGCTATTGCTTCAAATCCTATTGCTTCTAACTTCAACATGCTCTTTAAATAAATRAGACCTACACCACTTTAAACAGCACATTACTCAACACTAGTGAGACAGTAGTTTTGCCTATGGTAGGTCTACAGTATATAGAAAAATATGACGTGACTCTCTGCCAATAATTCCATATAGAGGATTGGAGGATTCTAAATTAAAACCAAAAGCTTCCTCATGGGTCTCACGGTGGCGGCCGGCACTGGTATCTGTTGCAATGCATTTTGCATTGCGATGTGGAGACTTAGACAGCTACGCCACTGGGGCGGCCCCATGCACAAAGTATCAAAATGCAGAGAGGTGTTGTTAAAGGTATATCGTCCTGCTAATAGCACATAATGGGCTATTATAATACTATATATGGTGTCCGGGTCAGGATAACCAAAACATTTCTTTATTAAAGACTATCAGAAAGAATGTTGGTWCTTATTTATTTTGATCCAAAGCAATGAATGAATGTGTCACTCAGCTTATGTAGGTGCTGGCTATATGACTGTGTCATCAACTTGATAATGTATAACGATATTTTTGAGGTTATTTAGTTTTCAAACAAAACAAAAGAGGGCGATTTTAATCTGAATAAAGGCCAAAATAATATGTGTAAAGGCCAAAACATTTATTTCTGTTTTTAGAGGGAGAGAAATGCTGGGCCAATTGCGCGCCACCCGTAAAGACCAAAATAGCCCTGTTAATAGCCATAATGGCGCTGTACAACGTGACCTTGTGTGTTTGAAAGAGTATTTTTATCATTATTTTATTAACGAAAGCATAAAGATGCTGATGAAGAAAGACAGTACTGTAGAGTATATGCTTTTACATTTGGATAATAAAGCATTTAAAGCATTTTGAAGATATAAGCCACCTGTATTTGTTTATTAGGCTACTATGCAGTCTGACAAGTAAACAGAGCCTAYAGTACATACTATAGTAAACATGGGAAAGTGCCTAATTCCTTACTTAAGGGAGAGCAGGCCATGTCTAGACATGCTCGGTGACAATAAGTACTCATTAATTCTGTCTTTAATGCTTTTTCGGATTGCATCAGTCATGGACAGAAACTTCTGAGACACAGTATTAATGATGGACACCCAGAGGTTCACTGGTAAGCCACATTTGCCTCGGGGTCTATCCCAGGTGGTATTCTGTGCCCACTTGTGGTATCTCTCTTCGGTTACACATCCTTGGAATAGCAGAATAGCATAACGGTCCGGACGGCCTTTGCTGTGCCTGGTGAGGAGTTGGTCAAGTTTTGTTGTCAGAAGAGAAATGGAAATGTCAGGGTGAACTAACGACCTGACGAACCCGCCAGGTATGTTGACTCTGTATGTCGGAGGTGAAGTTCCATAGCTCACAGGTGTGCCTGGCATGGATTGTGACTCCATCTCGTTCCTCGCCCTCTTCAACGTGTCATTCTCCACCTTACTCTCCGCCAATGCCGCCTAGCTCTGGACCAATGAATCCGCTGTCGCCTGTATCTCTGCCCTCCAATAATGTTTCTCTTTCTGCTGGTCTGCCTTCAATGACTCGATCTCGGTCTTCAAAGTTTGAATCTGATCCATGTGCACCTTCATCAGATGGGCAGAATGGTACCGCCCTGAGCCCCCATCGATTACAGTGGCCGATGATAGAAACGGTAGATCAATTAAGAATTAAAAGTGACTCCAACACACAAATGCTGCGTACACATTTCAATATTCTAGCAAAACAAACTTTCTTGGCAACCATGCCTTTTTTCCGGTGCGGCCCGTTATCCAGCCCTTTGTCCACTGATCTCCACGGATGGTTGTCGGCATGTTTGTATGCTCTGCAAAAAACACATTCATGTTTTTAGTTCACAATAATATTTTTTTTATTTCACCTTTATTTAATTATCAATTTTATTACACAGTATGCCTTCACATTTATAGGCAAAATCATTTAAAAATAAAAATAAATGCACTGAAAACAAAATACGTTTCGTTTTAGTGATCCTCTCAGCTCCGGCTCCTTTTCAAGTCCTCTTGTGGTGGTCCTAAACCTGGAACAGGTAGCACCATAGAAAGAAGCTGGCTTGACGAAAACAATGTCCATTTCGTCTGTTCTCTTTGGTCACAATGTCATTTAAAAAAAAATAAACAGCTCGTTTTTGAATGGTAACTGTTCCTATTTATTTAAAAGCATAAAGATGTAGATGAATAAATACTGTACCTCTGTTTTGAGTAAGAAATCTAAAACTTCAGAGTACTTAATAAGCATCAAATACATTGCAGGTAGAGGGATGTTCACACCTACAGTAGCCAGGCTATAAAGAGTCTATTGTCCTTTTAATCAGGCTACAAGTATTTGAAAACCTGTTTTCAAAATGCCACCAGCTGTCCAACAACACTACTGTAAATTAAAACACAGCATTTTGTTTACATTTTTTATTGTAACCACAATGTCACAAATCATTTGTATCTACCTTTCCAATTACTTTTAGAGTTTGGGATTAATTTGATTAATATTGTGGTGTTTCTATTCTAAGAAAAAATGAAAAACCCTCTGGGTTTCCATTAGGTTGGAATGGAAAATATGGCTCGGTGTGGAGTACAATACCTGGCTATTTAGCTAAAGAATCCCTCTGTCGTGCGGGCATGCGGGAGACTGGGGTTCATTTCCCCAACGGGGAGGAAGGAGTAGGTTATCCTTATAAGAATTTGACTTGCCTAGTTAAATAAAGGTTACACTAAGAGCATAGCATTTCTACACCCTAATTTTATAATTCTAGTCTAACCAATACCCAAACGGAGATTCAGTGAAAATAAAAATSTCATTGATTTATCAAGACCAGTCCCCATGCTTGTCTCAGAGCAGCGCAGAATGGTGCTAAAATAGTTGTAGATTATTGCTTCAAATCTTATTGCTTCTAACTTAAATATGCTCTTTAAATAAATAAGCCCTACACCACTTTTATCAGCACATTACTCAACACTAGTGAGACTCACGTCGCCTAAAGTAGGCCTACACTACATAGAAAAATATGACGTGACTCTCCGCCAATAATTATTGGATTGGAAGATTGGAGGATATTTCTGTAATTCAGTGATATTTATTCCCAGAGTTATTTGTTGTGGATCCTTAACTAAATGAACATCTGCATTTTGAAAGAGTATTTTTCTCATCATTTTATTAACGAAAGCATAAAGATGCCAATATTAGTTCCATTGTTTTAGTTTTAACGTGCAGACTGACACTAAGAACAGTTCCGAAGTATTGTTTCCCTAGTCAACGCCATTATTAGTGCAATGCMCCTAAAAGTGTTGCCAGTGTGGAGGGGTGGGGGACCACCCCCCTTCTCGCTTCCTCCTCCTCCCTCCCCATGGGCTAGGTCTTAACTTTTAGTGGAGCAACCACTGTACTTCCTGTTTCAGTTTTTGTTTGTAAACAGGAAGCAGGAGAATGGAGTCATGTTGAGATTTGTTGAAGGGAATAAGAGGGACGGCCTTGTGTGTATCTCTGTGGGTAGAATACGAGTGGTCTAGAGTGTTAGCGCCCCTAGTGGGGCAGGAGCCGTGTTGGTAGAAGTGAGGTAGAACTGTTTTAAGTCTCCCTGCTTAAAGTCTCCGCCCACCAGAAACGCTGCCTCTGGGTGAGCGTTTCTTGTTTGTTTATGGCCATAATGGGGCCGGTTTGAACAGGGAAACAGCTAAGTCGGAGTTGAAGTCATAGTTSAAGTCGAAATCGAGGTTAGTAACTGTCGATCTGATGTCCAGAAGTGCTTGCCAGTCATATGTAATAATAGTATAGTGCTTCTACACCTGCATTGCTTGCTGTTTGGGGATTTAGGCTGGGTTTCTGTACAACACTTTGTGACATAAGCTGATGTAAGAAGGGCTTTATAAATACATTTTATTGATTGATTGATAGTATTAACTTTCTGTACAAAAAGAGTTCAAATAAAGACGATAAAAATCACTAAATAGCAAAGTTCGGTTGGAATCGTAAGATGTTTTCTTCTCTGTCGCGCATCTTTAACAAGAAACACACACACACACACACACACACACACCACACACACACACACACACACACACACACACACACACAACACACACACCACACACACACACACACCACACACAACAAACAACACACCACACACACAACCACCACACCACACACACACACAAACACACACACCACACCCCCCATCCCTATCCAACCATGACCTCAATTTGTAACTAGAGCTGTGATTTTGATTGGCCTGCAGCCTTTTGCTTATCAAGCCTGCCTGTGCTGATGCTGAGGGACTGCTTGCCCAAGTGAACAATGTCAGGTGAAGAGAAGGGCACATTGAGTGGAGTTGCAATTCCACACTGTGAGAGAGAAAACTCATGGCTAAATATTCTTGTCAGGTCGTTTCTATAGACAGTCTGTTGCCATTGACCTTTGTGAGGGCGTTATCTAGGGTAAAACACGGCGAGCACGATAAATAGGCCTAGAACATTCTATTTTCTGGTGAGTGATTGTGCCCCATTCATTTGAATCTCATAACAATGACAGTTTATGTCATAACTCATATGCAGATGTTTCTCCAAATGTATTATTCAGTTGTATTCTCCCACTGTATTCCCAAATGTATTATTCAGTTGTATTCTCCAAATGTATTATTCAGTTGTATTCTCCACTGTATCTCCAAATGTATTATTCAGTTGTATTCTCCAAATGTATTATTCAGTTGTATTTCTCCCACTGTATTCTCCAAATGTATTATTCAGTTTTGTATTCTCCCACTGTTTCTCCAAATGTATTATTCAGTTGTAATCTCCAAATGTATTCTCCAATATATTATTCAGTTGTATTCTCCACTGTATTTTCAAATGTATTATTCAGTTGTATTCTCCAAATGTATAATTCAGTTGTATTCTCCCACTGTATTCTCCAAATGTATTCTCCAAATGTATTCTCCAAATGTATTATTCAGTTGTATTCGTCCACTGTATTATTCAACTGTATTCTCCCACTGTATCATTCAGCTGCATTTCTCCACTGTACTATTCAACTGTTTCTCTCAGTGTTTATTTCAGCTGAACTCTCCCACTGGGAATTCAGATTTATTACTGAGGCTGCATTCTCCCACTGTATTATTCAGCTGTTTTTCCCTCCACTGTATTACTCAGCTGCATTATCCCACTGTATTTCAGCTGCATTTATCCCACTGAATTATTCAGCTGTATTCTCCCACTGTATTATTCAGCTGTATTCTCCATGTATTATTCAGCTGTATTCCTCCACTGTATTATTCAGCTGTATTCTCCACACTGTTTATTCAGCTGTTTTTCTCCCACTGTATTACTCAGCTACATTATCCACTGTATTTCAGCTGCATTATCCCACTGAATTATTTCAGTTGTATTC
Source organism: Salvelinus sp. IW2-2015 (assembly GCF_002910315.2). Lineage (NCBI taxonomy): Eukaryota > Metazoa > Chordata > Actinopteri > Salmoniformes > Salmonidae > Salvelinus > Salvelinus sp. IW2-2015. Next base: position 35,227,535 of record NC_036840.1, read on the forward strand.
TCCCACTGTATTTTCCCACTGTATTATTCAGCTGGATTTTTCACTGTATCATTCAGCTGCATTCTCCCACTGTACTATTCAACTGTATTCTCTCGTGTATTATTCAGCTGTACTCTCCCATGGGAATATTCAGATGTATTACTGAGCTGCATTCTCACACTGTATTATTCAGCTGTTTTCTCCCACTGTATTACTCAGCTGCATCTTCCCACTGTATTTCAGCTGCATTATCCCACTGTATTTAATCTATATTGTCCCACTGTATTATTCAGCTGTATTATTGAGCTATATTCCCCAAGTGTAATATTCGCTGCATTCTCCCACTGCATTCTCCAACTGTATCATTCAGTTGTAGAATTCAGCTGTTTATTCAGCTGTATTCTGCCATTGTGTTATTCATCTGCATTCTCCATCGTGTTCTCCGCTGTATTATACAGCTGTATTCTGGAACTATATTATTCAGCTGTATTCTCCCACTGTATTCTCCAATAGTCTTATTCAGCTGTATTCTCCCACTGCATTATTCAGCTGCATTATCCCACTGTATTATTCAGTTGTATTATTGAGCTGTATTCTCCCAATGTATTATTCAGCTGCATTCCTCACTGCATCTCCAACGTATCATTCAGCTGTAATATTCAGCGTATTCTTCAGCTGTATTCTGCCACTGTGTTATTCAGCGGTATTCTCCACTGTATTCTCCCACTGTATTATACAGCTGTATTTCTGGAACTATATTATTCAGCTGTATTATCCCACTGTATTCTCCAATAGTCTATTCGCTGTATTTCTCCACTGTATTATTCAGCTGCATTATCCCACTGAATATTCAACTGTATTCTCCCAGTGTATTATTCAGCTGTATCTCTCCAGTGTGTTATTATCGCTATTAACATCGCCACTGTATTAATTTCAAGCTCTATATTTATGTAGTCTGTACAGCTGTATCTCCACTGTATCAATTCTAGCTCATTATTCCACTGTAAGCTGTATTTCCCACTTTTATTAGCTGTATTCTTCCACTGTTTAATCAGCTGTATTATTCAGCTGTATTCTCCCACTGTATTATTCAGCTGTATTATTCCCACTGTATTAATCAGCTGTATTGTCCACTGTTTTATTCCAGCCACTGTATTATTAAGCTGTATTTTCCACTGTATTACAGCTGTATTCTCCCACTGTATTATTCAGCTGTATTATTCTCACTGTAATTAATCAGCTGTATTGTCCCCACTGTTTATTCAAGCTGTATTATTCAGCTGTATTATTCTCCACTGTTATTAATCAGTTCGCTGTGATGTCTCCCACTGTATTATTGTTGCTTGTATCGTCACGTATATCGAAGGCGTATTCTCCATCGTATCTATACAGCTGTATTCTCCACTGTATTATTCAGCCGTTATTCTCCCGACTGTTATTAACTGATGAAAGCTGTTATCTCCCACTGTGTATTATCAGCTGTATTCTCGCAACTGTATATTAATGCTGTTTCATCCACTTGTAGTGTATCAGCTGGTATTCTCCCTCTGGTATTGGATCAGCTGTTTTTCTCCATGTGATTATTAAGCTGTATTCTCCCACTGTATTATTCAGCTGTATTCTCCCACTGTATTATTAAGCTCTATTCTCCCACTGTATTAATCAGCTGTATTCTCCCACTGTATTAATCAGCTGTATTATCCCACTGTATTATTCAGCTGTATTCTCCCACTGTATTATTCMATTTAAAACACTACTAGCTGGAACATAATGAATATACCTTTTATAATCAATTACCAACTGCCACATAGACATAATCAGATGTCTTCAACCTCATAGGTCGACATGTCAATGAGACTGTTTCTTAGACAAAGGGGAGGTGGCAACCTTGTAACTGTCATTGTCTCAGAGTGTCCCTATAGCTGATAGGTCCTGGTGTGGAATATTCCTGCTGTTTATGTGTGGGTTTCCTCCCTTTCACTTTGGGCTTCCTCCTTCTCTAACCCTCTCTTCACTCTTAGGCTGATCATCAGGCTCCTTGTTGCTAGGCAACCCCCCTCTTAAGATCTTCCCGGTAGAGTTATGAAGGTAATAAAACAATGCCTCAAGACAACCAGCCATGGGATCCAGAAAAGCCGGAGAGAAAAAGGAGGAGGGAGAGAGAGAGAGGTCTATACCTGTCAAATWAAAAATGGAACATGATATTAATAGTAACGATGGTGCTCCTCATGAAGCAAACCGAGATCATCTATAGGCTAATACTGTTTGTTTGAATTGTTCCTTTAGACACTATCAATGGATTCAAACCTTTTTGTTTGATGAAGTATTTTTTGGAKGTGTATAACATAATGCGTGTCTGCATTTGTCAAGGTTATTCCAAACTCAAAGTTATGTAAACATATGTATGTTTACATTATTTCTTCAATCTCTGTGTTGACAGACAGCCATACACACTCGGTGGCGGGAGATGTGTGTTTGATTGACATAATGTCAGAATGATTTGATACCAGCTCATGGATGTCCTTGCAGAAGATGACCAACCTGTGATTTATAGCCTAACCCACCAACATCCAGTGATGCCCCTTTTCATTCTGGAGTATTGGTTGGCACTTTCATTTATTACAACTTTGGCCATTTTCTCCAGCGCTGACACACACTTCAAACACCTTTGGTCTGTTCTGTAACACAACATACACAACACACACAACACACCACACACACACATGGTACACTCTTGCACACACACACACACACACACACACCCACACACACACACACACACACACAACACACACACACACACACACACACACCACACACACACACACACACACACACACACACACACACACACACACACACAACACACAACACACACACACACACGTACACACACAAAAACTTTCCATAGCTAGGATCTGTCAATCAGGCTCGATTGAGATCCCTGCAAGAAAGAGGAGCGATGGAAGTATGTTTCGCCTTCCAAGGCATTTGGAGTCGACGGTACCAAGATCCTCTGGGTGATCTAAATTATAACTAGGCACAGGGGAAATGAAACTTTTGTTTTATTTCATTTGTTGTTGTTTCATTCTCCCCCTCCACCCCTTGTAGACGAAAAGGACTTCAAAGCAGGTTCTTACTAATACAAGCAATAAATAACTCCCACAAGCTTTTGTCTGAATGTAGTTCTCTCTTCCCCCTGTGGTTTTATGACTGACACAATCTGTTAAGAGAGTCTTCCAGCTATCATCCTTCCCCTATATCTACAATAAATGTTTTGCCAAATCCAACCGGCATCGAGGGGGAAGAAAAGAACAGGAGGTGAAGAATGAAAAAGGAGAAGGGCCCAATAACAAAAGGAAGACAAGGGCCACAAAACACCAACGACAACACAATCAAAGTGGCTAGAGTCGATTTTTCTCTGAAAACAGGACTCCATTGAGAAGACAGGCCTCCAAACTTCATCTTCAAGACATTCAAAAAATCCACAGCCACGTGTTTTCATTTGTATTATTTATTTCTATAGTTTCAATCTGCCGGGGGTATTTAGATAGTGGTCGGCATCGTCGTGCCGGATTGCAGGCGGCGAGATGTGCGTCTCCCTAATCAGAATTGCAAATGCAGAGTCTCCCTAGTGGGACATTAGCACGTCTTGGAGGGTGAATCTCAGGCTCAAAATGAACGAAGATGAATGCAGGGTTTTTTTGATGCTAGAAAAGCGAAGGCAGTCCCCAAAATTAAAAACATGGCCATCAATAAAAAGCTACAGAGACCGGGATAGAGATGATGGGGGGAATGAGAGAAGAGGGAGGGAGAAAGGGAAGAGGCGGGGACGATGTTGGTGATTTAAATACATACAGCAGTGATTGGAGCACTTTGGTAAGCAGGATGTCAATCATGCAAAGTTCTCCAAACCATGACAGCAGTCATTGTCAACCATATAAATGTGTTTACAGCACGTGTGTACAGTCGTGGCCAAAAGATTTGAGAATGACACAAATATTAATTTCCACCAAGTCTGCTGCCTCAGTGTCTTTAGATATTTTTGTCAGATGTTACTACGGAATACTGAAGAATAATTAAAAGCATTTCATAAGTGTCAAAGGCTTTTATTGACAATTACATGAAGATGATGCAAAGAGTCAATATTTGCAGTGTTGACCCTTTTTTTTCAAGACCTCTGCAATCCACCCTGGCACGCTGTCAATTAACTTCTGGGACACATCCTGACTGATGGCAGCCCATTCTTGCATAATCAATGCTTGGAGTTTGTCAGAATTKGTGGGTTTTTGTTTGTCCACCCGCCTCTTGAGGATTGACCACAAGTTCTCAATGGGATCAAGGTCTGGGGAGTTTCCTGGCCATGGACCCAAAATATCGATGTTTTGTTCCCCGAGCCACTTAGTTATAACTTTTGCCTTATGGCAAGGTGCTCCATCATGCTGGAAAAGGCATTGTTCATCACCAAACTGTTCCTGGATGGTTGGGAGAAGTTGCTCTTGGAGGATGTGTTGGTACCATTCTTTATTCATGGCTGTGTTTTTAGGCAAAATTGTGAGTGAGCCCACTCCCTTGGCTTAGAAGCAACCACATACAATGAATGGTCTCAGGATTCTTTACTGTTGGCATGACACAGGACTGATGGTAGCGCTCACCTTGTCTTCTCCGGACAAGCTTTTTTTACAGATGCCCCAAACAATCGGAAAGGGGATTCATCAGAGAAAATGACTTTACTCCAGTCCTCAGCAGTCCAATCCCTGTACCTTTTGCAGAATATCAGTCCGTCCACAATTTTTTTCCAGAAGAGAAGTAGCTTCTTTGCTGCCCTTCTTGACACCAAGCCATCCTCCAAAAGTCTTCACCTCACTGTGCGTGCAGATGCAGTCACACCTGCGCTGCTGTCATCCCTGAGCAAGCTCTGTACTTGTGGTGCCCCAATCCCGCAGCTGAATCAACTTTAGGAGACGGTCCTGGCGCTTGCTGGACTTGCTTGGGCGCCCTGAAGCCTTCTTCACAACAATTGAACCGCTCTCCTTGAAGTTCTTGATGATTCGATAAATGGTTGTTTCAGATGCAATCTTACTGGCAGCAATATCCTTGCCTGTGAAGCCATTTTTGTGCAAAGCAATGATGACGGCACGTGTTTCCTTGCAGGAACCATATTTGACAGGGGAAGAACAATGATACCAAGCACCACACTCCTTTTGAAGCTTCCAGTCTGTTATTTGAACTCAATCAGCATGACAGAGTGATCTCCAGCCTTGTCCTCGTCAACACTCACACCTGTGTTAACGAGAGAATCACTGACATGATGTCAGCTGGTCCTTTTGTGGCAGGGCTGAAATGCAGTGGAAACGTTTTTGGGGGATTCAGTTCATTTGCATGGCAAAGAGGGACTTTGCAATTAATTGCAATTCATCTGATCACTCTTCATAACATTCTGGAGTATATGCAAATTGCCATCATACAAACTGAGGCAACAGACTTTGTGAAAATTAATATTTGTATCATTCTCAAAACTTTTGGCCACGACTGTACCGTACAAGATTGATTGAATATGTGTGTGTGGGTTTGTGTACCGTATTAGTGTCTGTGCGTGTCAGTATGTGGACAAGATGAATTGTGTGTTAGTATATGTGCACATGCGTGTGTGTGTGTGTGTGGGTTGCAAGCTATACATTTACATGTATACATCTTCAAGGGAGGGGGCCTTGAGGGTGTCCGTTTGTCCCGCGGGTCTGTGGAAACACACTGATTTGTGAGCCATCGATGACAGAGATGGATCTGAGTTCTGAGACCCGAGAGCCACGCAGGGTCGAGAGAGGGAGGGGAGGAGATGGAAGAGGGGAGCGAGCGACCGACCCGATCCACAGTATGTCGTTTCATCCTACTTTTTGTATATTCGTTCTCCTCAACTCGACAAGATGAGGTATGCCTAGTCTTCCAGATCTTCTGAGGATTGTTTTTGTGTGTGTCGGTGGGGAGGCGRTGGCTGTGGGGAGGGTGGGATGTGGGATGTCGACGTCGCCAGCGAACCGCATCGCATTAGGATTCCGCCATCACCTCGTTCTGTCAGTGACGTGCGCTCCCGCCAGCTTCCTATCTCTTCAGGTTCACCACTCTCTACCATGTCTGGCATTTGCTATCTGATTTTAGGGAGGTGACACCAGCTGGGGGAGCACAGAAACAACGCTGCCCCCCTTTCACCCTCACCCCGGTAACGAATCACAAACATAACACTGTCAACAGTTTGACAGCCATGTACCTTTAAATCTGCCGCCCAGATTACACCTGACGCATTAGTAATCTATTTTAGCTATTATCACACCGGGTGATACCGAGATACGGTGAGGGAATTTACAGTCAGTAGCTACATGGGATGGATTTTGTTATGTTTGTGTGTGTATTTGTGTCAGTAGGAAGCAGTATTCTGTATGAAGTCTACGACTCGAGTCTTTGCTGATAAAAAAAAAAAAAACTTAAGTATGAAAAAGTTAGACAAAGCATAAATCTTTGAATCGGAGAATTAAACATAAAAGTCCTACTTTACGTTAGATCATGCACTGACCTCTAAGAGCCCTCAAAATACAGTTGGCTGTTCATTTCTCTTTCTGCCCTACTGCAATTTGACCCTCACCTGCATTAACATTCTCCAGTCCTTCACCGGCCTTTTGAAGCCAAATGAGACGATTACAAAGTGTCTTTGACTGGACTAATAGAGAACTCATTATCTCCAGCATCAACTAAAGACTCCTTTTCTTATCCTCAAGTCAGCCCTGCCTGACTGAAAGGTTTTTCTGGTCTTTCTTCCTTTCAGAAATCTCTCTCTCTCGCTCTCTTTTTCAAATTCTTCATTTTCTGAAGCCCACGTCCGTGGGCGCTTCATAGACGACCTTCAGGAATATAGCCAGACTTTGAGTATAAGGAGAAAGTGCCACTACTCTGAAATGTGAGTTACTTCATGAATTGATTCTTAGCTAGCTGTATGTTACTGTTTGGGATCTATAACCTGTTTGAAAAGAAACATGATCAACCATGACTGCTGGGTTGTTTTCAGTATCAGGAAACAGGAGTACCCTTTTGTAACCAATGATGCAAGACCCACCAGAACTTGCCCAATTAAACAACTCTTCTTCGTGTTCCATTTCAAAACCTTCACGTACGTTCGCTTTCTGCTGAAAACAGCCCAACATGTGCTAAGGAATACGTAGGAGGAGGAGCATAACCACAACCTTGGATGTGAACAGGTTGTTATGAACAGGTTGTGTGGTGGCGGCCGTCTCCTCTCTCTACACTGAGCTTGTCGAGGTGTGGGTCATTAGTGTGTGAAACATATGCCAATTAGGAGACTGGAGCCACTCGTCTGAAACCAAGCATGGAGAAGTAGCAAAACATACATAACCATACAGACTAATTTGTCAAATATACAGATACGAAGAGAGAAAGAGTCGTCTGTGTCTTGAGTTGATAGCTATTATGGCAATTGTGTCTGTCATACGTCAATTTAGAGAGGTCTTCATCTGCTAGAAGACAACCCTCTTTGAGAGTGAAGAGAGTCCACTTAATGATGTGAAACTGGGTATTCTCACTGCAAAACAAACATCATCTTTGTCTCTCGCGCATGGATATACTCACTCACTCATTAACTCACAAACTCACTCATTAACTCACTCATTCACACTCACTCACTCACTCATTCACCTTCACTCACTCATTCATGCTCACTCACTCATTAACTCACTCACTCACTCATTAACTCACACACTCACTCATTAACTCACACACTCACTCA
>NC_036840.1:35235396-35257271 GCF_002910315.2 Salvelinus sp. IW2-2015
ATTAACGTCACACATGACTCATTAATCACAACTGACTCATTCACACTCACTCCTCACACTCACTCACACTGACCACTCACTACTCACTCACTCACTTCATTAACTCACTCTCACTCACTCATACACTCATCTTCACTCAACTCACATATCAACTCACTTACGATTATAGTTCCTCACTCACCCATCATCCTACTCACACACTCACTCACACACTCAGTCCCTACTATACTCACTCACACAACTCACTCACACACTCACTCATTAGACTGCACTCACACTCAATCACACACTACCACACACTGACTCAACACTGATCACATCACTATCAACACTGATCATTTAACTGCTCATGACTCACTCATCCTCATATAAACTCACTCACAACTCATATACCTCACTTTCGTCATCTCAATTAATCTTCATCACCACACACGCATCGCACACTCAATCACTACCTCCACTCTTTCACATCACTCACTACCCACCATCATTAACACTAATCTTTCTCACTTCACTTCACTCATTAACCTTCAACTTCCACACTCATCAATCACGCAACTATTCACTAGTTATGTACAGACCATCACTCATTAACCTCATCACTACCTCACTCACTCACAGTGAATGCACAGTCCCTCCATTCATATCTCATAAATCTTTAAATCTCCTCAAGACAGATGCTCCTTCACAAAGGAAATATACAGCTTCTCTAAGATGAAAAAGAAAACCATACCTCTTTACTCTCCTTTCCCACACCCTCAAATTCCCCTACCTTTCATCTTCTTTATAGTTGATGACATCGAAGATCTCAGGATGTCACAGTTTTATGTGCTGTCAGAAGGAGGAAGGGACAGAGAGTAGCTGAGTGGAGAGGGTAAGCATGCACACTGCTATCCTGTGAATCTCAGGCTATCCCTAGACTGCGTGATATTTTAGATACGTACCGTATTATAAAATAAAAACACACTACTTCGTTCTACTTCGAAATACACTATGACACCAGCGTAGTGGAGTAAATTTAGAGGAGTATGTATTTTAGAGGATGAAATGTACCTGAAGGTAAGACAACATGTGGGACAGTGGAGGCTCCTCAGAGGAGGACCATCCACCTCAATGAAATTTCATAACAATAAAAATAGTGAAACATAAAAAAAATGTATTCCTTTTAGATAAAACTGTATTAAATATATTCATATGTCACCCAATAATTGATTAAAATACACTGTTTTGCAATCGTCTACAGTAACTTCAACAGCACTGTCTGGGGTAGCACCATGGTGCAGCCAGAGGACAGCTAGCTTCCGTCCTCCTCTGGCTACATTGACTTCAATACAAACCTAGGAGGCTCGTAGGCCTCACCCCCTTCCATAGACATACATGGTAATTATGACCACTTCTGAAAGACGTCCTCCAACCAATCAAAACTTTTGCAGTATGAAGTGACATGTTGTCCATCCAATCATATAATTAGGATCAGAGAATGAACCTAGTGAGTTGTATTGGGACTGTGCCACAGAGCATTATGGGGGTTCTATGTGTTGAGAAGCTTGGTGACATTAAAAGTGAAAAGTGATAGTTGAGCATTTTTTGGATATTATTCATTTCAAATTAGTTTTTTCAATTTACAGCAGACGGAGGAAGTATATTATAAATTGTTTTCTTGGTTGTATGACTTTATTTTTGTGTCTAGTCAGTGGAATATTTAATTCAGCATTGCTAACTTCAGTAATTAGCTAGCTATCAGCGCGAGTGTGCAGTTTTCTCCGCCAGAATGGTGGAATGGCCAAAGCTGCAGAAAATATTGTGGACTTTTTTGTTGAACCCCTTTCATTCTCTGGTGTACCTGGTGAGAATTAAAAGCGAGCGTTGACCTCTGCCTGAGATCAGTTTCATGAAGAAGGATGAGAAGGTGAAGGCGTTCAATACCACCTGGTATCAAAAGTATAGCTGGTTAACAGGGAGCCTTTCATCAATACCACCTGGTATCAAAAGTATAGCTGGTTAACAGGGAGCCATTCATCAATACCACCTGGTATCAAAAGTATAGCTGGTTAACAGGGAGCCATTCATCAATACCACCTGGTATCAAAAGTATAGCTGGTTATAGGGAGCCTTTCATCAATACCACCTGGTATCAAAAGTATAGCTGGTTAACAGGGAGCCTTTCATCAAGCCGCCATGTATTGCTGGCCTTGCCTGCTTTTGGAAAGTCTGAGCCTGGGGGCGAAAGAGGGGTACGGGGACCTGAACAACATCGATTGTTCAGCAGGCAGCATATAAATGCCCACATCAGACTCAAGCTTCTGGGAAAAAGCTCCATCGATCAKGTCAAAGGTCTGAGTATTCAAACTGCGCGACACAAMAAGAAAGTTAGAAGAAACAGGAACAGGGATGTTTTCAAGCGGMTTATCAACACCACTGCGTTTTTGGGCATGCAAGAATGTGCTTTTAGAGGACACTACGAGAGAGAACGTTCCACCGTCAAAGGAAACTACAATGAGGTTGCAGAGGTAATTGCACGTAACAATGCTTTACTTGCTGAACATATCAAACTTTCAACTGTCTTTTCTGGGATGTTGAAAACAATTCCGAATGATTTGATAGCTTCCATCGCATCATCCATTAAAAGTTAGATTAAAGAGGGAGGTTGACGCAGCGCGTTTTTTCGCGTGCGCTCAAGTAGGCTCTCCACTTTCCTCCGGTATTTATTTAGCAAAGATGATAACACATAATCACTCCGGACAGACACAAGCAAAAACTCATTATATAAATGTTGCAGCAGCCTAGGCTACACCTCGACATTAGAAATCTGACATGCTGTATGGGATGAAAACGAGACTATTTTTCAGTCTGATCAACTGTAGGCTACTAATAAGAGCAGATGCATACAACCTATGCGCGCTGTCCATTTGTTCAGGGTAAACTCATTGGTAACGTTATGTATTTACGGTCCATTTGTATGTCAGGAAAAAAATGTGAACGTGATCAAATTTGGTTTATATTCAAAATTGGGCTGGCTAGGCTGCCTAAACGTTTTCAATCCATAATGATTAACTGGAATTAATTAATCAACATAATGGTGATGACAGATGTGAGATGTCTCAACAGCTTTTACCCCCAAGCCTTAAGACTCCTGAACGGGTAATGACATGGCAACCCGGACTATTTGCATTGTGTCCTGCCACTCCCGCCATACCCTCATTCAATCACTGCTGTGGTCCCTTCCAAACACTGCGTAAGTAGCCCTCTCATTCCTATTCCCCATAATATTATACTATAAATGTCTTTATTAAATGCTTTAGGTTAAAATAATTARACTTTGACGATTTTTAAAACACACTTTGACATCTCCGTGCGTTCAGTGCCTATACCGTGGGTCTCCCATCCTCCTAAATGAGTCAAGTCACCAGCCTCCACTGATGTGGGGGTAGATCATGATGAAATGTATCTGAAGGGAAGACAACGTGTGATTGAAAAAAAATAATTAACCATGCTGTGGAAGACAGTTGGGAGAAGACAAATGTTGTTTTCTCCCTAATAAAAGGTACATGGACACTATTTCCCTAACCATTTGCAAGTACAGTAAATCCACAAAATTAAAAAAATCCCAGTCTTGTACACCTCTAGTTGCAAGATCTCTCAAGGTGAACACAAACAGTAACCAAACAAAGTGAAGCTCCTCCGTCGGTGAGCCTCAGTTCACTTGACAAGACGATGACCTGGCCTACGCCAAGGTCTGTGGCGGCCTGTCCACACTACGACCGGAGAGAAAGATGGATTCCGCCAGCCGGAATGGTTCCCGGGATTATCTCTTCGGCGCAGGAGCCAGAAGAAAGGGACCAGACGACCATCTCTGGGCCCGATGAAAAACGAGGGAGCGAGATGCTATTTCTCCTTTAATTCACAAGGGGTGGTCTGGCTCAGACCGCGATAAGACTCAAGTGATCAACATCCTTTTGAGTTGGCTGTGAATCGCTCCTTCCCCCTTCCCATATCTCCATCTCAGATATGTAGGACATATTTTTGCTTTTCAAAGAGGGTACAGGGTGGGTCGAAAAAGGGAGAACAGACAAAGCGTGACGGGAGAAGGATGAGAGAATTCTGCTCTAAGCTGTAGACTCACAGTGCTACTTCATGTGTTGATGGATCTGGATTGATGAATATGAGCTGCTGGAAATGCTCAATAGGACCCTGTAGACCAGAGAGGCGTTTAGGAGCCCTTTCCTCCTCTGTTTTCTGTACTTATTCCGACACTTTTGCCTATGTGTTATTCCAAGGACAGAGAGAAAACCTCTTCCACTTTCATCATGTTGAAATTTCTCTCAACGATTACGTAACAGCTGCTGTAAAACAAATGCATACTGTACTGTTTCCTTCTTTTGTATCTTGCCACTGTTTAAAATCTCTAAAAATCAAAGACGTTGAGGGGGGGGGGGGGGGGGGTTATACTAAGCTAACATATGGAATTGTTTTAAGATTGTCATACCATGGATCATTTATCTATTTGATTGAGAATTTAAGGACCCCTTTAGGTATCAAAAAACATATTTTAAAATGATTTGATAAAATATTGAATCCGGCCTTTACATTTATAGCCCATAGAAATACATTGAATAATACATTCAAAAAACGTCAAAGATCAGTAAAATAACTCATTGGCAATAAGGTTTTGAAGTGTCTGTTTTTATCTTTAAGATAATAAGAAAGATCACAAAATATTGTCTTTTTTTTTTTTTGACACTTTATTTTTATTGGCACAAAACTACCTCCATACTTCCATTCATTTGTATGGGTTCCCTTCAGACCAAGGGCCATGGGGCCCATGGGGGCCACAGAGAACACCATCGTATCCGTGAGAGTCTCATCTTTCCATACAGTGGTCATATTAATGGACGCTACAAACGATTTCATGAGAAGACCAATTTTTGGGATGTCTCATGGTCTGACAAACGCTGTTGTATCTCAGCCACCTTCCACCGCAAATGCGGAAGGCCGACATAGGTGCTTGCAGTGGATTGAGACTTAGCCCAGGCAAAAAAAACTGATATTTCTAGCTTAAACTGACACTCATGGGTGCGTCAATAGACTCCTAAGGATTACAAATTGTGAGAATTATAGAATAGTGAGGATTTAAAGCCTAGCGAGAGAGGGGAAACATGGTCAGTAACTATTTTTCACATGCCACTATGAAAGTTCAGAGGAAACCAAAACAATGAACAAAGAAGTGTAGTTTCCCCATCGGAAGCCTCTATCTCCGGGTGATGCATGTTGTAATGGAAGTTCCGTCATTCCCTGTCCTCCAATTCTACTGAAACCCTGAGACCTGGCTGGGGCCTGCCGTTATCTCACCTTGGTCAGGACATTCGTGAGTGATTGCCGTCTGGGCTATTTCAGGCTCTGCCAGGTAACAGGAAGTGCTTTGTAACTCAGCACCCAAACCTCCATCGCTCCCCTTCACTCCCTCCCAARCCCGTCCCATCTCCTAGTACCCAGTACCCACAGTTGTCACAACCAATGAGATACACAGTCTCTCAAAACCACACACCCGTGATTAAATCTCCACCTTTGAAAATGCCAGAGTTGGTGCCTTCGCCTATTCAATACAGCCTGTTAATTACATTCCACTAATTATTCATCTCAAAATGATAATTGTTCACCTTGACATAACTCAACTATCTCTGATCCATTACTGCAAATTCAACTAATTGCATTAACTGGGAGAGGAAGAGAAAATATCTAACCTCTCTACAAAAACAAATCAAACCAAAGAACCTTTTACAACAAGAAAGTGATTGGGGAAAGGAAAAGTTTGGGTTTCCCGTGATGGATTTTGTTGCCTTCAATAGATGAGCAATCCAATTGAAGATAAGCTTTCCCCTGTATCAGGGGTTGGCTAGCTTCTGATTATGAGTCATCATTACACTCATTATCAGAGGTTATTGTCAAGTATTATGTGAATATAACCTTAGAATGAACCTGTTATTTCCTTCATATACATAGCTGAGTATAATTCCTAAGGCAGCTGAACACCTGTCCCTCATCAATGATCTGGAGACAGGATATCCGTTTGTCCTCAGGTTTCTTGACTGCGAAAGGGTGAAACTAAGAACAAAATACAATAATCATTCAAATTGCCTTAACTATACATAGGCTTGTTCTGAGTAACATCAAACAGTCTGATATAAAGATGTAACAGAATAGCAGCTAGATACGGTACCTAGTGAAAGTCCCTTGCACAGTCCTTCCATTTTACTGCCTTAAAATTAAATTTAAAAAATATTAAATTAGATTTTATTCCTACCGATACTTGGTGGCGGCATCTTTGGCGGCCATTATAGTTGTGAAACATTTTGATTCTATCAACTATTAGGTCAACATATGTGACCCATTTCAGGAAACTAGACATATGTCTCGGGTCACCACTTCACAGGAGAGCCATTTGACTGTAAACTTACTTTTTCATAAATCAAAATAAGTTTTTGTCAGAAATGCCTTCTGGAACATGTGAACTTTCATGTGCCTTAATAACAAACGTGTATGCCATCTGTAAATACGAATTAAAATGTTAAATTACGAGCCTAGTTGGTTAAGCCACAGAAAAAGTGAGCAACCTTCCCACTAGCCATGATTGGCTGAGATAATGAGTGGGCTGGACATGCCGAGAGAGGAGTTCAGATTGGTCTACCATATAGAAGGCTTCTCTCTATTTGAGCTGGTCAGTCTGTGTTGGTAATCCTGTTGAACGCTGCTTTTTAAAAAATGTATCGTGTAGTGGAGCTGCATACGTGTTGATCTCCACTTTCTGGAGGATCAAGTTTTGAAATCAGTGGAATTAGAGTATGACAGCTAAAGAGATGGAGAAAACAGCTGTCTCCGGATTACATCTTTAAACTAAGGGCAACCATGGCATGGCATCCATGACAGGGAGACGCGTCCATTGCATAATGATGGACATGGGTAAGATAGTCTGGCTAGCTACATTTTCAGCTGTTACACATTTCAAATTTTGACAGAAAGTGGTTTCATTTCAAGCTAAAGTGTACTGTTAGCTAGCTAGCTGACGATAGCTGGCTGGCTCCCTAGCTAACATTACGTGTATGAAGATATTATTCATATCCCAGAGCCGTTTGCTTGGCTAGTTAAAGCCTAATGTTAGCTAGCTAACGTTTAACCTGGTTGGTTAGCTCCCAGCAGATTCATGCAGGGTAGTAACGACATGATTTGGCACTATGTTCATTGTTGTTTACCTAGCTAACGTTAGCTGGCTGGCTCGCTAGCTAACGTTATGTGACGTGATCTTACACGTTGTTTACCTAGCTAGGTTTATTGTTTACCTAGCTAGCTACATGTCTTAACAAAAGACTCCAATATCAAAGCAACCATTTCGGGTGCGTTCGTAAATTCAGAATGCCAGAGCGCAGAATAACTAATGAATTTACGAACGCACAACACCCGTTGAATATGGCCAGTGTCAGTAAACGTTGGCAAAAAAGTGTAATGAAATTGTTGCCAGAACAGCTGGTTAGGCTGTTGTCATGTTATCCAGAAGTAAACAAATCATCGGCCAGAGCGTCAAGTGTGCGCTCTGAACGCTCCAAGAGGGAAACAAGATGGGTGGGGCTAAAGCGTAAGAGAGTGTGAACGATGCTGAAAGTGTGTAGACAAAGAAGAGCTCTTCACAAGGTACCAAAACATTCAAAGGCCATTTTCTCAAAAGTGAGATTACAAGTTCATCAACTTTCAAAACATATTTACTTTCCCATGTTCCTCAAAAATACAGTGCACAATATACCATTTTGTAGCTCTGAGACTCTACTTTTATCCAATCTAATGAACACAATTTGACATTTTGCTACATAAAACCAGTTTGAGCCGGTCAATCCCATATATCCATTGATTTTATAAAAATGTCTCAAGCTATATTTAATCGGGTGTCATTGATGGACAGCAAAATTCAAAACTTCTCTCTGATTTTTCAAACAGATTTAAGTCAGGACTAAGACTGGACCATTCGCGAACACTCAACATGTATTAGCAATCAATTCTGATGTGTCTTTGGCATTAAAATGTGTGTAATTGTCCTACTGAAAAATAAAACTGTCCCCAGGGTTAGGTATTTACAAAACTGAGGCAATTTCCTCTAAATGTTTATTTTGACTTTGCTCCTTTCATATGTGTTTGATTTTGACAAACTCCCCAGTCCCTGCCAGTGACAAGCATACCCTGTCACACCCTGATCTTTTCACCTGTCTTGTGCTTGTCTCCACAATCTCCAATTTTCTCCCATTATCCCCTGTTATCAACCTGCGTTTTCTGTTGGTCTGCTGCCAATTCGTCTTGTCAAGTATTACAAGCGTGTTTTTCCGTTTTCCAGTATCTCTAGTTTCTGTTTTCTAGTCCTCCCGGTTCTGACCATTCAGCCTGTACTGACCCTGAGCCTGCCTGCCTTTCTGTCCCTTATTGACGCTGCCTTGGATTACTGACCTCTGCCTGCCCTGGACCTGCCATTTGCATGCCCCCTGTTTTGTAATAAATATCTGAGATTCAAACTTTCTGCCTCCTGTGTCTGCATCTGGGTCTTGTCCTGAGTCGTGTTATACCCTTAACATGATTCTCCTCGCTTCCTTTGGAAAAGAGGTAATCAAGCAGTAGTGAGGAGAGGAAACGCAGAAACAACTGTGCTTGTATGAAATGAGTCTCTCCTCCACGAGCACGTCATCAGGCAATAATGTTTACAGGGGTGGAAATATTAAATAAATGTGATGAAAACAATGTAGCTAGTTGCACGCCCACACCATCACACCTCCTCCTCCATGCTTCACAGTGGGAACCACACATTCAGAGATCATCCGTCCACCTACTCTGCTTCTCACAAAGACAGTGCTTGGAACCAAAAATCTCAAATTTGGACTCATCAGACGAAAGGAGAGATTTCCACAGGTCTAATGTCCATTGCTCGTTTCTTGGCCCAAGCAAGTCTATTCTCTTATTGGTGTACTTTAGTAGTGGTTTCCTTGCAGCATTTCAACCATGAAGGCCTGATTCATACAGTCTCTTCTGAACAGCTGATGTTGAGATGTCTGTTACTTGAACTCTGTGAAGCATTTATTTAGGCTGCAATCTGAGGTGCAGTTAATTCAAATGAATTAATCCTCTGCAGCAGAGGTAACTCTGGGTTTTACTTTCCTGTAGTGGTCCTCATGAGAGCCAGTTTTAGTTTTTGCAACTGCACTTGAAGACACTTTCAAAGTTCTTGAAATTTTCCGGAYTGACTGACCTTCATGTCTTAAAGTAATGATGGACTGTTTCTCTTTGCTTATTTGAACTGTTCTTCCCATAATATCGACTTGGTCTTTTACCAAACAGGGCTATCTTCTGTATCTATCTTGTATCCTTTAATGTATTTTTTTTTAAGAAAAACAATGTTATTTATTCTTTTATCTATTATTTTTCAAATGCGTGCGTTTCCCCTTTGAAAAATATATAGATAAAGGGATAAATAGCATTTCATTTTTTAAATRTGCGTATGCATTTTTACTTTTGAAAAAACAACAGTGGATTCAACGTGGGATGTGGCGGATTTTAAATAACTTCACTAGCCGCCGGGAGGACAGTCTTGTGCATCCTCTGCTGAAGTAGGTCATCGAGGAAGATATTCCTCAGCCCAGTGGTTGCTCCACTAAAAGTGTTGCGATTATCCTGCAGGACTTTTGTTGTTTAGTACGCTACCCTGCGTCACCACTTCATTGCTCCAGACCACCACAAGGGGGAGTTAGCGCACTGATTATGCTATAGGACTTTTGTGGTTACGCTACCCTGCGTCACCACTTCATTGCTCCAGACCACCACAAGGGGGAGTTAGCGCACTGATTATGCTGCAGGACTTTGTGGTTTAGTACGCTACCCTGCGTCACCACTTCATTGCTCCAGACCCACCAAGGGGGCGTTAGCGCATATGCTGCAGGACTTTTGTGGTTTAGTACGCTACCCTGCGTCACCACTTCATTGCTCCAGACCACCACAAGGGGGAGTTAGAACACTGATTATGCTGCAGGACTTTTGTGGTTTGGTACGCTACCCTGCGTCACCACTTCATTGCTCCAGACCACCACAAGGGGGAGTTAGAGCACAGATTATGCTGTTGGGTCCTACTGTGTCTCTGACAATGAATGTGTGACATAAACCTAAATAGAAACGGATAACTGTGCACGACTTCAGTATTACTTACTACAACTGTTGTTACACTAAGGTTTTTATTATTTTATTTTGTTATTAGCTTTGTTATTAAAGCTATTATTATTATTATTATTATTATTAATTTAGAATTATATAAAAGCTCCTTGGATATTCTCACAGATATATTATTAACCCTGTTATTAGCAGGACAATATATTGGTCATATTGGTCATGGCTCCTGAGTGGCGCACAATGGGATTGCCTTGCAGTTCTCCAGCTGTATCCACTGAAAGCACACGAGGTTCAAGGCACGAGAGCAGGGGGCATGGGTTGGGCCGCAGAGCCGCGCACAGAAGACGGATCTAGCCCATTAGGGAGGGGGGGTGGACCCAGCCACTATTGAAGGCTATCAAATGCTTCTCAAAGATGCCCTCTGGTGGTAAAACTAGCATTAACTAGCATTAATGGTACCAGTGGTTCACACTTAAATAACGAGCCATAGAATTCTGCGGCACCATGCAAGCTGCGCCGCAGTAGGCTGCAACTTTTAAAGGACGAACCTCTGTACACCGACTAACAAATGTACACTCTCCTAAAACTGTCAAGCACTTAACAGTTTCAGGATCACAGGAGAGGACGGAGGAGTTGAGGAGAGGACAGACTTTTCCCAATTAAAAATCTCCCTAAGGTATTTCACCATTAGAGAAACAAAGGTTGCTTTTCAAACACGTAAAAAGACACACCCTTACCTTCGCCTTATGCCCTTGGGGGAATCCCCGTGGCTATCTTTGCCATCGGTCCAAACAATTAGCCAAGCAAGGGAAATTGGCAACGTAAGCCCCTCAGCCCTCGTTTGTGATCGAGATTGTGAGTTTACAATTCGAGTTTGTGAGTTTACAAGATATGAAATGGAATCATATTTTACTGTAGCGCATACAAAGCACACACAACAGCTACYTGTGGTTCCATGATGACTGAAAACACAACTGTGGGTCAAATGAGTTACACATTTCTGGGCAAGGGCAGTCCATTTAAAATTAATAAATTCTTCCCTCGCTACAAGCATTTCGCATCACTCGCAATATCATCTGCTAACCATGTGTGTGTGACAAATAAAATTTGATTTGATTTGCCCTGCAAGTGTCAACTCATCATACRTCATAATACGTCATCAGAAGTGTGGATGAGGGGAGAGGGTGTGTTTTTTTACGTGTTTGGAATGCAGCCAAAGTCCTGTTTACTGAGATCACATTACACGTAAGGTCAAGGTCACATGACAGGTAAGGTCAAGGTCAAAAAATTAAGAAATTGCTTCTATAAAACCACCAGCAGGGGGAGACATCCACACCAAAATTGTACATTACTGTAATAGATTACTGTAACATTACTGTAATGTAATAGAACAGAACATCATTGCTTCATGTTCACCTTGTTATTCCAAGGTTCCCCAAAGCCACTTGAAAGGTGATTATTGCCAATGGGTAAACGAATGAGGAGATGGGAGAGGCAGGACTTGCAGTGCGATCTGCGTCAGAAATAGTAATGACTTCTATTTTAGCCCTTGGCATCGCAGACGCTCGCGAGCAATGTGGGTGCAATAATTGAATAACATGGATTTCTAAATGTATTTTGCGATGCTTGCGCACGCAATGTGTCCGGTCTGGTCAGCATGTAAGGGTAAACCTTAGCTAACATGCAAAGTAGCTAAAAAGTAGTAAGTAGTTGCAAAGTTTCTAATTAGCTAAAATACTAAAGTGRTCTGTGATGATACTCGAACATACAACCTTTGGGTTGATAGGAATTATACGCCCACCAGTGGAGGCTGGAGGGAGGAACTATAGGGAGACAGGCTCATCGTAATAATTGCCATATGGTTACGATATGTTTAACCTCTACGGGATTGATGTCACCCCCTGCGGCAYGGTTGAGCTAACGTGCGCTAATTAGATTAGAATGAGGTTGTAAGTAACAAGAACATTTCCCAAGCCATAGACATATCTGATATGGGCAGAAAGCTTAAATTCTTGTTAATTTAACTGCACTCTCCAATTTACAGTAGTTATTACAGTGAACAAATACCATGCAACTGTTTGAGGAAAGTGCACAGTTATGAACTTGAAAATGTATTAATAAACCAATTAGGCACATTTRGGCAGACTTGATACAACATTTTGAACAGAAATGCAATGGTTCATTGGATCAGTCTAACACTTTGCTAATACAATGCTGCCATCTAGTGGCCAACATCTAAATTGTGCCTAAACTGGAATAATACATTGTGGCCTTTATCTTGCATTTCAAAGATGATTTTTTATTTAATTCATGTTTTTTACTTTCTATGAACTTTTACCAGAACTAATTTGTTCTCGACTTCTACATTAATGTCACATTTACATTTACAAACTTCAACATGTTTCCTGTCAAATGGTATCAAGAATATGCATATCCTTGCTTCAGGTCCTGAGCTACAGGCAGTTAGATTTGGGTATGTAATTTTAGGCGAAATTGAAATAAAGGGTCCGATCCTTTAATGTGTTTGATACCATTACATTTATTCCATTACAGCATTACAATGAGCCTGTCCTACTATAACTCCTTCCACCAGCCTCCTCTGACACCCATCCATCCACCCCGACCAACCACCGTCCTTTTGTTTTTTCCTTAAGTAACCTTTTGTCTCATGTAACCGTAACAAACTTAACATATCATACTCATTTAAGTGTTCCGGATTAAAATGGTCTATTTTTACCTCTAGTGTATGAGACCAGGCTGTGTCCAACAAACCTCATCTCTTAAGTTCACGGACAGCCCTTTTAAAAAGCATTTTTAAGAAAAACAACTCGCTGACATTCAAAACTTTTTTGTTTTTACCGATAATTAAAAACAAATTCTTAAGCGGAAGTTTTTCCATGCAGTGGTTTCTTCAGAAATTGCAAAGACGCATCTCTGCTGATTTGCCAATAATGAAGCGCGTGATTCATTCGAAAGATCCCCCTTTTTTAATTATAGTGGATATGCCATGGTACGTGTGTCACCGAGGGTCCATTTCACATTATCATCTTGACATTCCCGTCTTCTTATTTGTTTGGCACACTTTGCCTTCACTTTGAAGGTCAGTATTGAATTACTTTAAAGCATGCAAAGTACTATGTCTGCCTTAACGTTGCCTGAGTAGAAAGAGCGAATGAGACTTCCAAAATAAGCAAGGGCTTTTCTTTCTCAGCGGGGAACTCAGACTGTCTTAGAGCAGCAGTAGTACGTTGTCTTCTTGACAATGAATCATTCCCTGAAGGTGTAGCTGAAAAGAGTACTTCGACTTTAAAAAGTGAAACACTTAGGCTTTAAAGTATTGAAAGTACTAAGAATCTACTCCATCCAACTTTTATTTAGCCAGGTAAATCTTTGAGATTGATACACCCATACATGTACACGCTTCCTTGTTCCTGCATAATTTTCCAATAACAATAGTATAAAGACATGTGCTTACAGCAGCATCTATACACACACGTAGTGTTTTAGTACACACTCCAATCTGTCAGCCTGTGGGCTATATGCACTTCTTACAGTAATCCACAGTCATGTATAGCTGGGCCTTCAGTGGGACTGGGAAGCACATTTCTGGATCCAAAGTACTCGTCATTGTTATATTTCACACACATCCATCCATTTAGTAATACGCACCACTCGGCAGTGAGTGTGTATTTGAATATTTCATTGAAGACGGATGGATACCTAATCTTAGCTCCAAGCTGTGCCGTTTTGTCAACGATCCATTTTTCCAATCAGGGTCTATCTACTTTTCCATTTTTATCTCCCCCCTCAGTCTCTTTTCAGTTCTGTCTCTCTCTCTCTCTCTTTTTTTTTTTCAGGATCTCTGCACAAGTCTAGCAGTTGCTATGCTTGAAGAGCCAAGCATAACTCTAAGGTTAAATAAAGTCTCGTACATCATAATAGTTTGCTTTATTAACCAATTATACTGAGAAATAGAATGTRCGGCTACATATGAAAACATCGGATATACTTTAATAAGTACGACTGCTGTTGGGGACATATTCTCAGTTCCAATTAGAATCCAATTAGGAGTCTCTACATTCATCAATAAGGGATCAGAGCAGCTGGATCAGAGTTTCTCCTGGTAATTATGCATAGAACAAGCTTTTCCTTAAGATCATATCTGTGAGTTATGTTTAATTTACCATGCGGTTTGCCGTAGCCCAAACATTGTTGACGTATCCTGCGTTAAGACAGTTCGGTGTACCAAATTATTTTCTAACACAAATATTTAGTTATGTTTACTGTTTTTCCTCCTACACATACCATTAATGGACCGTCAACGCAATGRCTTTCTGCCAAATTGGCTTTTACAGCACAGAGATGCTTTCGTTGATTTCAAAATGCTAACTTCATTATTTATACTTATATTATTCCTCTCTCWGTCAAGATTCTTCATACAGTTATGATTCTATTATAATGTTAAAATGGCACTCCTACTTTTTTGCTTCCCGAAACCAATGAATAACACCACGAGCTACTGAATTGGATTACATCCTGATCAAGATTAAATGTAATGGAGTAATTAGAGACTTAATACTTCGATTACGATGTGCGCTCGCCCTCCCCAGTAGTTTTAATATTTTGAGAAAGAACGTCACTCTGAAAGAAAGCTATTACTAATTCATCAAAAAATGACAGTCACAGTCATCTCACTTCTTTTCTCCTCTTCCTTCTGCCTTCTCTCCTACACTAGACGGATCAAACTCATCCTGATAGACACCCTCCCTCCCCCCGAAAACTCCCTTGAAACTCCCCTGGAACTGGAGGTGAATTCTGATTTAACATTACTGAAATAAAGTGTGTAAGTGTGTCCTCTTTTTAAAGTTCTCACCGGTCTTTTACTATAAAACATGAATATTTTKGGTGAATTTATTTATCAGTGTATTTCATACAATGTTACACCTGGATTAAAAGAAGGGTAACGTGTTGCATTTTCGTTAACRCTAGCCAAGTTCACATGTCTGGTGTTGGAGAGCACCAATTCTATTACGTCAATAATGTAATGCTACGAGCAGCCACCACTTCCAATTACAGGGCATAATAGGGAGTGTGATTAAATATTTTGGTGACATCGCTTTTCAGTTGTTTTTAATGACTTAGTTTATAACTTGACAAAATTGATTGAATAATAAAGGGACAATATTAAGATAAACCAAAGTTAATTTAGKTTGGATATTGCTGACCAAAACAAAGTCTTATCTGTACACCAGCCAATCACAAAATGAGGCTAGGATGAGGTCAGTGACGGCAAAATGATTTTTATTCAGTGTGTTTGGGAAGAAAAACTAAACTAAATAAGATTGGCTTTGAATCTAGCTATWAAAGCAATAGCACACATTTTCACTTCTATTAATATCTTGGTGTGAGAAAGTACTTTTTGTAATCAACAAAAGTAATCAGCCTTATCGTAATGAAGGTTTGGAAGAGAATCGAGGGCAGATGCTCGTTATAAATAACATTGGGTTTCTTCTGATGGATGTTGAGGAGGAAAGTAAAAACGTCTCTAATCTGTCTGGTACAGACACTCAGTATTCATTCAGATAAGTTTTTTTTTTTTTTTTTTTTGGAATTAATTGTTTATTCAACTCTCCAATGGTTAATCACTCTGAGTTTCCAATTTTTTTTTTCAGTCGTACGTACAGGATACACATGGTATACATCATCCAACAAAATGCAACAGCAAGAAAAGATAAGAGTACAAACAAAGTATTTGGCATAGTAGAATAGAAAAACATTTTACACCACCGTAAGTATAATACAGGAAGGCACAACTTATCGTCAAATATTTAAATGTGTATAGGGGAAGGAGGATGGGGACAGTGTATAACCTGAGCAGTATAATAAGAGTCTGGTAGAAGCAGTTGTGATGTGTGTGAAGTAAGACTGTATGCTATATATATATGTTTCTGTGTGGGTGTGTGCATGAGTGAGCGTACAGTTGAAGTTGGAAGTTTACATACAGTACACCTGAGCCAAATACATTTGAACTCAGTTTTTCACAATTCCTGACATTTAATCCTAGTAAAAATTCCCTGTCTTAGGTCAGTTAGGATCACCACCTTATTTTAAGAATGTGAAATGTCAGAATTATTTATTTCAGCTTTTATTTATTTTGTCAAATTCCCAGTGGGTCAGAAGTTTACATACACTCAATTAGTATTTGKTAGCATTGCCTTTAAATTGTTTAACGAGGGTAAAACWTTTCGGGTAGCCTTCCACAAGCTTCCCACAAAAAGTTGGGTGAATTTTGGCCCATTCCTCCTGACAGAGCTGGTGTAATTGAGTCAGGTTTGTAGGCCTCCTTGCTCGCAAACACTTTTTCAGTTCTGCCCACAAATTTTCTATGGGATTGAGGTCAGGGCTTTATGTTGGCCACTCCAATACCTTTACTTTGTTGTCCATAAGCCATTTTGCCACAACTTTGGAAGTATGCTTGAAGCCATTGTCCATTTGGAAGACCCATTTGCGACCAAGCTTTAACTTCCTGACTGATGTCTTGTGACGTTGCTTCAATATATCCACATAATTTTGATGCCATCTATTTTTTGAAGTGCACCAGACCCTCCTGCAGCAAAGCAACCCCACAACATGATGCTGCCACCCCCGTGTTTTATGGTTGGGATGGGGTTCTACGGCGTGCAAGCCTCCCTTTCTTCCTCCAAACATAACAATGGTCGTTATTTTCATTTTATTTTATCTTTATTTAACYAGGTAGGCTAGTTGAGAACAAGTTCTCATTTACAACTGCGACCTGGCCAAGATAAAGCATAGCAGTGTGAACAGACAACAACACATTATGACCAAACAGTTCTATTTTTGTTTCATCAGACCAGAGGACATTTCTCCAAAAAGTACGATCTTTGTCCCCATGTGCAGTTACAAACCGTAGTCTGGCTTTTTTATGACRATTTTGGAGCAGTGTCTTCTTTCTTGCTGAGCAGCCTTTCAGGTTATGTCAATATAGGACACGTTTTACTGTGGATATAGATACTTTTGTACTTGTTTCCTCCAGCATCTTCACACGGTCCTTTGCTGTTGTTCTGGGATTTATTTGCACTTTTCGCACCAAAGTATGTTCATTTCTAGGAGACAAAACCCGTCTCCTTCCTGAGCGGTATGACGGCTGCAGGATCCCATGGTGTTTATACTTGCGTACTATTGTTTGTACAGATGAATGTGGTATCTTCAGGCATTTGGAAATTGTTCCCAAGGATGAACCAGACTTGTGGAGGTCTACAATTTTTTTCTGAGGTCTTGGCTGATTTCTTTTGAATTTCCTCATGATGTCAAGCAGAGAGGCACTGCGTTTGAAGGTAGGCCTTGAAATACATCCACAGGTACACTTCCAATTGACTCAAATTGTGTAAATTAGCCTACCAGAAGCTTCTAAAGCCATGACATCATTTTCTGGAATTTCCCAAGCTGGTTAAAGGCACAGTCAACTTAGTGTATGTAAACTTCTGACCCACTGGAATTGTGATACAGTGAATTATAAGTGAAATAATCTGTCTGTAAAAAATWGTTGGAAAAATGACTTGTCATGCACAAAGTAGATGTCATAACYGACTTGCCAAAACTATAGTTTGTTAACAAGAAATTTGTGGAGTGGTTGAAAAACAAATTTTAATGACTCCACCATAAGTGTATGTAATCTTCCGACTTCAACTGTATGTGTACTAAGGTGCACTAAGGATAATCAGAGCAGGTGGTCAGTCCAGTTCAAGTGTTCAGCAGTCTGATAGCATGTACGGTACATTCGGAAGGTTTTCAGACCACTTTACTTTTTCCACATTTTGTTACGTTACAGCCTTATTCTAAAATGGATTCAGGAAAAAAAAAAATCTGTAATCTACACACAATACGCCGTAATGACGAAACAAAAAGAGTTTTTTCGAAATATTTGCAAATGTATATATAAAAAAAATWATAATAATGAAATATCTTATTTACATAAGTATTCAGACCTTTTGCTATGAGACTCGAAATTGAGCTCAGGTGCATCCTGTTTCCATTGATCAAGTTGTAAAAACATTTCAAGGATGATTGGAGTCCACCTGTGGTAAATTCAATTGTTTGGACATGATTTGGAAAGGCACACACCTGTCTATATACAGCGCCTTCAGAAAATATTCAGACCCCTTGACTTTTTCCACATTTAGTTGGGTTACATCCTTATTCTAAAAATGATTAAGTTGTTTCTTTCCCCTCATCAATCTACACACAATACCCCATAATGACAAAGCAAAAACATGTTTTTTTTTAAATTTTTTGCTAATTTATATATAAAAAAACACATTTACAAAAATATTCAGACCCTTCACCCAGTACTTTGTTGAAGCACCTTTGGSAGTGATTACAGCCTCGAGTCTTCTTGAGGATGACGCTGCAATCTTGGCACACCTGTATTTTTAGAGTTACTCCCATTCTTCTCTGCGGATCCTCTCAAACTCAGTTTGGATGGGGAGCGGTGCTGAACAGCTATTTTCAGGTCTCTCCAGAAACGTTAGATCGGGTTCAAGTCCGGATCTCAAGCACATGCAGAAACTTGTCCCGAAGCCAATCCTTGGCTGTGTGATTAGGGTCGTTGTCCTGTTGCAAGGTGAACCTTCGGCCCAGTCTGAGATCCTGAGGTCTCTCAACGTCAACAGTGAAGAGGTGACTCCGGGATGCTGGCCTTCTAGGCAGAGTTCCTCTGTCCAGTGTCTGTGTTCTTTTGCCCATCCTAATCTTTAATTTTTTTTGCCAATCTGAGGTATGGCTTTTTCTTTTCAACTCTGCCTAGAAGCCAGCATCCTGGAGTCGCCTCTTCACTTTTGACATTGAGACTGGTGTTTTGCAGGTACTATTTAATGAAGTTGCCAGTTGAGGACTTGTGAGGGGTCTGTCTCTCAAACTAGACACACTAATGTACTTGTCCTCTTGCTCAGTTGTGCACCAGGGCCTCCCGCTCCTCTTTCTATTCTGGTTAGAGACAGTTTGCGCTGTTCTGTGAAGGGAGTAGTACACAGCGTTGTACGAGATCTTCAGTTTCTTGGCAATTTCTCACATGGAATAGCCTTCATTTCTCAGAACAAGAATAGACTGATGAGTTTTTGAAGAAAGGTCTTTGTTTCTGGCCATTTTGAGCCTGTAATCGAACCCACAAATGCTGATGCTCCAGATACAGAACTAGTCTAAAGAAGGCCAGTTTTATTGCGTCTTTAATCAGCACAACAGTTTTCAGCTGTGCTAACATAATTGCAAAAGGGTGTTCAAATAATCAATTAGCCTTTTTAAAATGATAAACTTGGGTTAGCTAACACAACGTGCCATTGGAACACAAGCGTGATGGTTACTGATAATGGGCCTCTTTACGGCTATGTAGATATTCCATAAAAAATCAGCCGTTTCCAGCTACAATAGTCATTTACAATATTAACAATGTCTACACTGTATTTCTGATCAATTTGATGTTATTTTAATGGACAAAAAATGCGATTGTCTTTCAAAAACAAGGACATTTCTAAGTGACACCAAACTTTTGACCGTTATTGTCTGTTGGTACCTTTCCCCAGATCTGTGCCTCGACACAATCCTGTCTTCCTTCGAACTCATGGCTTGGTTTTTGCTTTTAGTTTTTGTCATTATGAGATATTTTGTGTAGATTCCTGAGGAAAAAAAAGTATATTTAAGAGATTTTAGAATAACGATGTAACGTAACAAACCAGAAGGCATCTGAGTACTTTCTGAATGTTTCCAGGGTTTTTGGTTGGGGCATGTTCAGATTGTTATTGTGGGTACAATGTCATCAACACATTTCCTAATGAAGCCTGTGACTGACGATGTATATTCCTCAATGTTGATGGATGAGTCCTGGGTGGAGGAATCTTTTGAGCTGCATTATTCACTTTGATTAATTATCAGTGTTTAATTTGGGGGGGATGAGGAGCTTCCAAACAATTAGGCCCCTCATTTGCRAACTCTGAACAATTCGACCACCAGGGTGGACATTGATTTTTATGGGCAGAAAGTAGACAAACACGCCCCCAAAATAATTAAAACTCAGAACTTGACAAACTAGCTAAGTATAGACACCAACAGTGGGGCCATTTTTTACGGGGCTTGAGTCGTTAAAACTCACACCTTGTGTTAAACCATCCATGTCTTAACTCAAGAAAAAAACTAAAATGTTTTTTTTTTTTTTCTCCACCGTGAGCTAAAGCGAGAGTGACAAAGTAGCAATTAGTGTGTGTAGGGTGTGTATTTGCGTGTCTGTGTGTTTCGTTGTGTGTATTTGTTATTTTGTATAGGTGTGTGTATGTGTGTGTACCCTCGGCTTGTCAGATCCTGTACATTTCCCACTTCCAGTAGCATTAAAGTTATGACTTGCCTCAATCCCCAACTGTCACATCACTTCCATTATTTATCMATTCAAATGAGAGAAGAATGTTTTATGTCGACATTAATGACTCCGTGTGAGGGAGGGAGCAGAAGGGGGAAAAAACAACTCRACATATTAAGCAGACTGACTCACCTCGCCCATTGCTAGAAAAACAGATTGGTATATTATGAGTCGCTCGTCTGCATCTTTGTTAATTACTGTTCATGTAAGTCTGGTACTTTTAAAAAGTKTTTCTGCTTGAGGTAAACAACTGCAGAGTAGAGAGCAGCTGTCTGGTTTCTCTCTCTATGGCAGGACCTTTTGTTGCCTCTGTCTCCACAGAATCTCTGATTACTAAGGTTTGAAGACGTGACATGTGGAGGCTGACTGGGGTTCTAGGCCTGGAATAATGAGGAAATTGAAAAATAACAACATCATTCCTCCGTTGTCACTGGCATTGTCTTGCTTTGCTTACTGAGACTTATAAGAAGTCCAATAGATGTCTCCCCACAATAGTCCAATGGATGTATCCACCCAATACAAGAACTGATTCACGGATGATTCACTTTTCAATGTTCACTGGTTTGAAACACACTAGTTTCTTTCCTGGYTTACAGATTGCATGTCTTTATCTCAGCTTTTCCCGAACTCGGTCCTCAGGACCTCAAGGGGTGCACGTTCTCCCTAGCGCTACATGGCTTATTCCAATAATCAACTAATCCTCAAGCGTTTAATCATTTGAATGAGCTGTGTAGTGTTAGGGGCAAAAAAACAAAAAACTTGCACCCCTTGGGGGTCCCGAGGACGGAGTTTGTGAAACCCTGCTTTAACTGATCTCAGACCTTCTCTTCCTTCCATAGAGATGACACATATTATCCCTTCACCACCGTAATAGAGGGAACAGGGACGGGTCAGAACAGAGTGGACCAATGTATAAATCATAAACATTATGGGCTAAACTCAGCCACTCTACTATAATGTAAATATAAATACACCCCGACGAACAAATCTGCCCGGTGACTCAGAGCTCATGACTAAAGGTGACCGGACCAGCGTGGGTGAAATGGCGGTCTGAGCCCAACGCCTTGAGTGATTTCTTCTTTCAGCGACGCAGCGACTCAAACAGAAGCCCCCCCCCCCCCCTCCCTCTTCCCCCCCTTTGCTCGCACTCACTTGCCTCTTCCTTACCTTTTCAGAAAACTCAAAGACAGCACATTCCCCTTTTTAAAAAAAGCACATCACTTGATTTAGAAAGCCTCACGCTTTTTTTTATCTCTCCCTTCTG
>NC_036840.1:35258488-35263928 GCF_002910315.2 Salvelinus sp. IW2-2015
GTTGTGTGTCATTAAGAGTGTTGTATGTGCCGGTGTTACACTTTGTGTGTGTGAGTGTATTAGAGAGAGTGTGTGAGGTTTACAACTGTTGTTACGTGTGTGTGTATTAGAGAGTGTGTATGTGTGTGTACAACTTTGTGTGTGGTGTGTATTCGAGAGAGTGTGTTGTGTGTGGTGGTGTGTGTATTCGAGAGAGTGTATGTGTGTGTGTGTGTACAACTTTGTGTGTTGGTGTATTAGAGAGAGTGTGTGTGTGTGTTGTGTGTACAACTTTGTGTGGTGTGTGTATTCGAGAGAGTGTGTGTGTTAGTGTTTGTGTGTGTGTGTGTGTGTGTACAACTTTGTGCATTGTGTGTATTAGAAGAGAGAGTGTGTTGTGTGTGTGTGTGTGTTGTTGTACAACTTTGTGTGTGTGTATTAGAGAGAGTTGTGTGTGTTGTGTGTGTGTGTGTGTACAACTTTGTGTGTGTGTGGTGCATGAGGATGAGTGGCACTGTATTATTTATGTTAACATAATAGCTTGTTTTCCTTCCACACCTATAAACCCACAAGCTTTTTGCCTATTTGTTTGAATCACAAACCACTGGAATAGCTGTTCAAATGGAATACGTAACAAAAGCAATAGAAAATAAACATTTTGGCCAGAGGTCTCATTTTCCATTAACATTAGCCATGACATTTATTTCAAGATTGACAATGCCGATTACAAAAACACCGTCTCTCTGTGTCGGTGTGACACTGTGATTAGAGTCACGTTAAGTGGCTTATGACAGGGCTCTAAGAACCTAGTTGCCGTGAATCTGTCTTGATCGGTGTGGTGTGAGTGAGTGTGTCTCTGTATGTGTGTATGAGTGTCTGTGTGTGTGTCTCTGTGTGTGTTGTGTGTGTGTGTGTATGTGTGTGTGTGTGTGTGTGTGTGTCTGAGTGTTGTTTGTGTGTCTTTGTGTGTGTGTGTCTCTGTGTGTGAGTTTGTCACTGTGTGTGTGTGTTGTGTTGTTCGTCTCTGTGTGTGTGTGTCTGTGTATCTGTGTGTGTCTGTGTGTGTGGTGGGTATCCCTGTGTATCTGGGTGTGTGTGTCTATTGTGTGTGCTCTGGGTGTGTGTTGTCTGTGTGTCTATGTGTCTCTCTGTCTTGTGTGTGTTGTTCTCTGTGGTGTGTGTGTGTCTCTGTGTGTCTCTGTGTGTGTCTATGTGTCTCTGTGTCTTTGTGGGTGTGGGTGTGGGTTGTGTGTGTGTGTTGTGTGTTACGTGTGTGGGGGTGCTGGCCACTACTTAAATGATACAAGTTTTGGTAAAGTAACATAACTGTTAAACGTTTCCAGATGAAATTTTGTGAACAATTAAAATGGACAACAAACATCACCTCCACAAACACAAGGTATTACAAGTTGTGTTTTACTAGTCACAACTGTGTTCTAGATGCAAACCCTCCCGAAGAGGAACTGACTTCAGATAATGGGACCCATACGTTCTCCAAAGACTATCTTATGTTATTACATTGATTTCTTGATTCCTGTCTCTTTCTGCCTGTGTGCCAGTTTTTCTTGGCTGCTTGTTGGCTGTATGGAGAGAAACATATGTGGACCAGGATCTTTGATATCTTCGGGACTAGTAATGCCAGAACATGCACTAGGCGGTATGGTGTGCTTCATCATTGTGCTGCATGTCTTGAGCGTCCCGACTACACAAAACACTCTCATTTGTAACAGCCAATGGGAGCCAAGCCCCCTCTATCACACTAGGGTATATTTTCCCCACCTTTCTCTCACCCTTCTTCTCTCCTCACTTCTCTCTCTCTCACCTCTTCTCTCTCTCACCCTTCTTCCTCTCTCACCCTTCTTCTCTCTCTCACCCTTCTTTCTCTCTCACCCTTCTTCTCTCTCTCACCCTTCTTCTCTCTCTCACCCTTCTTCTCTCTCTCACCTCTCTCTCTCTCACCCCTTCTCTCTCTCACCCTTTTTCTCTCTCTTTCTTTCCACCTCTCTCTCTCTCTCTCTCTTTCTTTCCACCTCTCTCTCTCTTTCTTTCCCACCTCTCTCTCTCTCTCTTTTTTTCCACCTCTCTCTCTCTCTCTCTTTTTTTCACCCTCTCTCTCTCCTCTCCTCTCTCTTTCTTTCCACCTCTCTCTCTCTCCTCTCTCTCTTTCTTTCCCCTCTCTCTTTCTCTTTCTTTACCCTCTCTCTCTTCTCTCTCTTTCTCTTTCTTCCACCTCTTCTCTCTTCTCTTCTCTTCTTTCCACCTCTCTCTCTCTCTCTCTCTCTCTCTTCCTCTCTCTCTCTCTCTCTCTCTCTTTCTTTCCACCTCTCTCTCTCTCTCTCTTTCCACCTCTCTTCTCTCTCTTCTTTCCACCCTCTCTCTCTCTCTCTCTCTTTCTTTCCACCTCTCTCTCTCTCTCTCTCTCTCTCTCTCTTTCTCTTTCTTCCCTCTCTCTCTCTCTCTCTCTCTCTCTTTCTTTCCACCTCTCTCTCTCTCTTCTTTTTTTCCACCTCTCTCTCTCTCTCTCTCTTCTTTTTCCACCTCTCTCTCTCTCTCCTCTCTTTCTTTCCACCTCTCTCTCTCTCTCTCTCTCTCTCTTTCTTTCCCTCTTCTCTCTTTCTCTTTCTTTCCCTCTCTCTCTCTCTCTCTCTTTCTCTTTTCCACCTCTCTCTCTCTCTTTCTCTTTCTTCCACCTCTCTCTCTCTCTCTCTTTCTTTCCACTCTCTCTCTCTTTCTCTCTCTCTCTCTCTTTCTCTTCCACTCTCTCTCCTCTCTCTCTTTCTCTTTCTTTCCACCTGTCTCTCTCCCTTTGTATGTGAGACTGGTCAGCAGCGATATAGGCGGCATTTGATCTTCAAGGATCAAACGCAGTGTTAAGTGTTCCGTTAAAGAGATAAATGTAAAGAGGGAAATGATTCCAGAGCTGTTCTTCTTCCCACATGCTGTATCATAAGCCGTGTAGTGACGTGGCCGCTGATAGGTCTGCTCCTTATGTCTTCTGTAGTTAAACTAGAAAGCATTTCTATCTCACGAACAGTAAAATGGCTGATCGCCATTATTTTTGGGGGCTATTGACCAATAGAACAGAATAAATAGGATAAACAATACACACACACACACACCACACACACACACCAACACACACACACACACACACACACACACACCACACACACACACACACAACACAACACACACACACACACACACACACACACACACCACACACACACACACACCATGTTAATGAACTCCAAGGGGTTTTATAGTATATTCACTGTTTCGCCAGCGTACCCTCATTTTCACCAATCACAACCGTGAAGACGTTCATGAAAAAACAAACAACAAAAACACAGACATCACCTTCGTCATCCAGCCACCGACAGTAGAAGGTAGCAGAACACATGTATTACCACAAAACGACCACAGGTCCTAAAGACGAGCTCATCGAGGTTAGCATGTTTCCCCTTCAGCTCTGTTCCTCGCAGGCTGCCRCTCACCCAAATCAGATCACTTTCTCACATTCTAATATTTACAGGGAGCCAAATGCGTAAAAGGCTTCAGGTATCAAACGTCTTCACGACAGTTCAAAGGTTGAACCTGGAGGTTCTATTTCCCCCTCAACTCAAAGTCGACAAGAGGATAAACAGAGGATGTGATGTTTGCCATCTGCCAGTACCAATTCATGAAACATTCAACGGTTAAGATGGGGTTTGACTTGTCAGATGTAAACCCCTCACCACTTCTAGAAATCTCTCTCTTCTGTTTTCACAAAGACACAAACCGTTGCTCGTGTTTTTGAAAGGTGAGCAGACAGAACAATAGAGGTCTGAACAAACTAAAAAGACGGAGGTGTCTGGATTTCGACCACTCATTCCTCGAGCACAAGACATGTCATACGATCTCTCTTTAGCATGCCCATTGAACATGACTGAAAGCTTGAATAATTATTCAAAAAAAGACTCTTATTCCTACAATAGATTCCCTTGTATCTCACTACATAGTAACAGAGTAAGAAACTGCATTGGATGCACTCTAACATGTGTGGTTGAACCAGCCACAACGGCTGCCACGAAAGACAAGAGACTAGCTCTGTGTGTTTGGTAATTGCAGGTGATATGTTTTCTGTATAAGTGGCTCAGACGCACCCAGTTCATCACACACACACACACACACATACACATACACATAAAAAACATGCACACACACACACACACACAGACAGTTCATCAGGCACCTTCCTGCATGCATGTTACTGACCCAGATAAGTTAAGAAGTCGAACGGATGAAATATGCACCCCGCTGAGGGAGGCAGGAAAAGAGTGCCTGGAGAAAGAGAGAGAAGAGAGAGAAGAGCTCTTTAGCGGCGTGAGGGAGATTTGTCACTGTCACCACCTAACATAGAGGAAGAGGGGCCGACTGGGACGGTTGTGAATGTAATCTTTGGATACAGTGGAGCATGCTGGGACACTGGAGGCCAATGCATACCTCCCTGCTGGTAAATGTCTAGAGCCCCTCTCCCCCTCTCACCCCCCTGGATCAAGAGAGAGAGGGGGATGAGAGGAGGAGGAGAGGTTTAGAGACAGGGATGGCCACCATCCATGACCATGAGAGGGGGAAGGAGAGGGAGGAGAGGAGGAGGAGAGGTTATGAGAGAGGGATGGCCACCATGTCAATGAAGGGTGGATGAGAGCAAGAGAGGATAGAAGGAGAGGGTAGAGATAAAGGAGAGGATTGAAGGAGAGGGTAGAAGGAGAGGATAGAAGGAGGATAGAAGAGAGGATAGAAGGGGATAGAAGGAGGGATAGAAGGAGAGGATTAGAAGGAGAGGATTGAAGGAGAGGATAGAAGGAGAGGAGTAGAAGGAGAGGATA
This sequence comes from Salvelinus sp. IW2-2015, assembly GCF_002910315.2. Taxonomy (NCBI): domain Eukaryota; kingdom Metazoa; phylum Chordata; class Actinopteri; order Salmoniformes; family Salmonidae; genus Salvelinus; species Salvelinus sp. IW2-2015. The sequence continues at coordinate 35,263,339 of NC_036840.1, forward strand.
GGAGAGGGTAAAAGGAAAGAGGATAGGAGAGGAGAGGGATAGAAGGAGAGGATAGAAGGAGAGGATAGACGGAGAGGATAGAAGGAGAGGGTGGAAGGAGAGGGTAGAAGAGGAGGAGGTAGAAGGAGGATAGATAGGAGAGGATAGAAGGAGGGTGGAAGGAGAGGATAGAAGGAGAGGATAGAAGGGGGAGGATAGGGAGAGGTTAGAAGGAGGAGGATAGAAGGGGAGAGGGATAGAAGGAGGAGGATAGAAGGAAGAGGATAGAATGAGAGGATAGAAAGGAGGAGGGATAGGAAGGAGAGGATAGAAGGAAAGGATAGGAGAGGATCTATTGAGATAATTTACGTCGTGAAGGCTCTGTGTCAAGATCCCTGTTTTAACCATTTGCATATCTTCTTGGAAAATATGCATATAACTTAATAATATACCTTTCAAATCTATGCAGTAATGTTTACTTCTAGGGACCTTGAATATGTTACATTGACATAATATTATCCATACTTACCTACCTACAATATGTCAGTGATGAGTGTAGGCTGCCAGTCGCGCGAGAAATGTGTGCGCTCTGTGTGTGTTTGTCTAGACAT
>NC_036840.1:35263953-35271904 GCF_002910315.2 Salvelinus sp. IW2-2015
AACAACAAGGTATTACAAGTGTGTTTTTACTAGTCACAACTGGTTTCTAGATGCAAACCCTCCCGAAGAGGAACTGACTTCAGATAATGGGACCCATACGTTCTCCAAAGACTATCTTAGTTATTACATTGATTTCTTGATTCCTGTCTCTTTCTGCCTGTGTGCCAGTTTTTCTTGGCTGCTTGTTGGCTGTATGAGAGAGAACATATGTGGACCAGGATCTTTGATATCTTCGGGACTAGTAATGCCAGGAACATGCACTAAGGCGGTATGGTGTGCTTCATCATTGTGCTGCATGTCTTGAGCGTCCCGACTCACACAAACACTCTCATTTGTAACAGCCAATGGGAGCCAAGCCCCCTCTATCACACTAGGTATATTTTCCCCACCTTTCTCTCACCCTTCTTCTCTCTCTCACCCCTTCTTCCTCTCTCTCACCCTTCTTCTCTCTCTCACCCTTCTTCTCTCTCTCACCCTTCTTCTCTCTCTCACCCTTCTTCTCTCTCTCACCCTTATTTTCTCTCTCACCCTTCTTCTTCTCTCTCACCCTTCTTCTCTCTCTCACCCTTCTTCTCTCTCTTCACCCTCTTCTTCTCTCTCTCACCCTCCTTCTTTTTCTCCTCTCACCCTCTTTTCCTCTCTCTCACCCCTTCTTTCTCTCGCTTTCTTTTCCACCTCTCTCTCTCTCTTCTCTTTCTTTCCACCTCTCTCTCTCTCTCTCTCTCTCTCTCTCTCTCTTTCTTTCCACCTCTCTCTCTCTCTCTCTTTTTTTCCACCTCTCTCTCTCTCTCTCTCTTTTTTCCACCTCTCTCTCTCTCTTTCTTTCCACTCTTCTCTCTCTCTCTCTCTCTCTCTTCTCTTTCCCTCTCCTCTCTCTCTTCTTCTCTCCTCCTCTCTCTCTCTCTTTCTCTTTCTTTTCCACCTCTCTCTCTCTCTTTCTCTTTCTTCCACCTCTCTCCTCTCTCTCTCTTTCTTTCCACCTCTCTCTCTCTCTCTCTTTCTCTTCTCTCTCTCTTTCTTCTTCCACCTGTCTCTCCCCTCTTGTATAGTGAGGACTGGTCAGCAGCGATATAGGCGGCATTTGATCTTCAAGGATCAAACGCCATGTTAAGTGTTCCGTTAAAGAGATAAATGTAAAGAGGGAAATGAATCCAGAGCTGTTCTTCTTCCCACAGTCTGTATCATAAGCCGTGTAGTGACGTGGCCGCTGATAGGTCTGCTCCTTATGTCTTCTGTAGTTAAACTAGAAAGCATCTCTATCTCACGAACAGTAAAATGGCTGATCGCCATTATTTTGGGGGGCTATTGACCAATAGAACAGAATAAATAGGATAAAAATACACACACACACACACACAACACACACACACCAACACACACACAACACACACACACACACACACACACACACACACACACACACACACACACACACACACACACACACACACACACACCACACACACACACACACCACCATGTTATGAACTCCAAGGGGTTTTATAGTATATTCACTGTTTCGCCAGCGTACCCTCATTTTCACCAATCACAACCGTGAAGACGTTCATGAAAAAAACAAACAAAAAAACACAGACATCACCTTCGTCATCCAGCCACCGACAGTAGAAGGTAGCAGTATCTATTTCCACAAACGACCACAGGTCCTAAAGACGAGCTCATCGAGGTTAGCATGTTTCCCCTTCAGCTCTGTTCCTCGCAGGCTGCGCTCACCAAATCAGATCACTTTCTCACATTCTAATATTTACAGGGAGCCAAATGCGTAAAAGGCTTCAGGTATCAAACGTCTTCACGACAGTTCAAAGGTTGAACCTGGAGGTTCTATTTCCCCCTCAACTCAAAGTCGACAAGAAGATAAACAGAGGATGTGATGTTTGCCACTGCCAGTACCAATTCATGAAACATCAACGGTTAAGATGGGGTTTGACTTGTCAGATGTAAACCCCTCACCACTTCTAGAAATCTCTCTCTTCTGTTTTCACAAAGACACAAACCGTTGCTCGTGTGTTTTTGAAAGGTGAGCAGACAGAACAATAGAGGTCTGAACAAACTAAAAAGACGGAGGTGTCTGGATTTCGACCACTCATTCCTCGAGCACAAGACATGTCATACGATCTCTTCTAGCATGCCCATTGAACATGACTGAAAGCTTGAATAATTATTCAAAAAAAGACTTATTCCTACAATAGATTCCCTTGTATCTCACTACATAGTAACAGAGTAAGAAACTGCATTGGATGCACTCTAACATGTGTGGTTGAACGAGCCACAACGGCTGCCACGAAGACAAGAGACTAGCTCTGTGTGTTTGGTAATTGCAGGTGATATGTTTTCTGTATAAGTGGCTCAGACGCACCCAGTCATCACACACACACACACACATACACATACACATAAAAACACGCACACACACACCCACACAAAGACAGTTCATCAGGCACCTTCCTGCATGCATGTTACTGACCCAGATAAGTTAAGAAGTCGAACGGATGAAATATGCACCCCGCTGAGGGAGGCAGGAAAAGAGTGCGCTGGAGAAAGAGAGAGAAGAGCTCTTTAGCGGCGTGAGGGAGATTTGTCACTGTCACCACCTAAATAAATAGAGGAAGAGGGGCCGACTGGGACGGTTGTGAATGTAATCTTTGGATACAGTGGAGCATGCTGGGACACTGGAGGCCAATGCATACCTCCCTGCTGGTAAATGTCTAGAGCCCTCTCCCCCTCTCACCCCCTGGATCAAGAGAAGAGGGGATGAGAGGAGGAGGAGAGGTTTAGAGACAGGGATGGCCACCACCATGACCATGAGAGGGGGATGAGAGGAGGAGGAGAGTTTAGAGACAGGGATGGCCACCATCCAGACCATGAGAGGGGATGAGAGGAGGAGGAGAGGTTAAGAGACAGGGATGGCCACCATCCATGACCATGGAGAGAGGAGGAGAGGAGGAGGAGAGGTATGAGAGAGGGATGGCCACCATGTCAATGACAGGGTGGATGAGAGCACGAGAGGATAGAAGGAGAGGGTAGAAGGAGAGGATAGAAGGAGAGGATTGAAGGAGAGTAGAAGGAGAGGATAGAAGGAGGGTAGAAGGAGAGGATAGAAGGGGGGGATAGGAAGGATAGAAGGAGAGGATAGAAGGAGAGGATTGAAGGAGAGGAATAGGAGAGGATAGAAGGAGAGAGAAGGAGATGATAGAAGAGAGGGTAGAAGGGGGGATAGGAGAGGATAGAAGAGAGGATAGAAGGAGAGGATAGAAGGGAGGATAGAAGGGAGGAATAGAAGGGGATAGGAGACGATAAAAGGAGAGGAAGAAGGGGAGGATAGAAGGGGGGGATAGGAGAGGAAGAAGGAGAGGATAGAAGGGGGATAGGAGAGATAGAAGGGAGGATAGAAGGAGAGGATAGAAGGGGAGATATAAGGAGAGATAGAAGGGGAGATAGAAGGGGGGTAGGAGAGGATAGAAGGGGAGGATAGAAGGAGAGGATAGAAGGGAGGATATAAGGAGAGGATAGAAGGGAGGATAGAAGGGGGGATAGGAGAGGATAGAAGGAGAGGATAGAAGGAAAGGATAGAAGGGAGGATAGAAGGAGATAATTTGTCAAAGAGATAAAAGTCTGAAACGAAATGATTCCCAACACTTCATTCGGCTAACAGTTTCCCCCAGATACCAGCCCTATTGTGTTCTGGGTTTGTGTGTGTGTGGTGTTGTGTGTTATATGTGCATGCGTTTGCCGTGTGTGTGTGATTGGCCTGTGTGTCTCCATGCGTATGTATTGTGTTCTGCATGTGTGTTTGTCTCTGTGTGTGTGTGTGTGTGTGTGTGTGTGTGTGTGTGTGTGTGTGTGTGTGTGTGTGTGTGTGGTTGTGTGTTGTGTGTGTGTGTGTGTGTGTGTGTGTGTGTGTGGTGTCTCTCTGTGTGTGTGTGTGTGTGTGTGTCTCTCTGTGTGTGTGTGATGTCTGTGTGTGTGTCTCTCTGTGTGTGTGGTGATTGTCTGTGTGTTTGCCTGTGTGTCTCCATGCGTTTGTTTGTGTTTCTTGTATGGACAGTATGTGTGTGTGGTGGTTTGTGTGTGTGTGTGTGTGTGTGTGTGGTGTGTGTGGTGTGTGGTGTGTGGGCTGCGTGCGTGCGTGCGTGCGTGCGTGCGTGCGTGCGTGCGTGCGTGCGTGTGCGTGTGTTGCTGTGTGTGTGTGTGTCATTGTCTAGTTGTGTTTGTGCTTATGTCTCTGTATTTGCATAAGACATACAGATGCTCTTCATCTTTGCTTTCCCGCTTGAGTGCGATAAAGAGTCTGTGCTTTTGCAACCCGTTTGAACATACCCGCTCTCTGACCTCTTGCACTCCAGTCTGTTTGATCACAAACAAGGCGACGGGAATCATTATTTTCAAAACGTTTGAACAACACCCTCATTAATTTGTGTCATAAGCCGGTGCAGTAATTGCGGGTGGTATGACTTTAAATATCATATGCTTTGCTAAAGGCCATGTCTGAACGCGATTACCATTAGGTGTAATATCATGTATTTATTCCTATGAATTGTCCTGGTTTCAAGTGATCCTGACTGAGAAACATATCTTCTCACATCATATCATCCCTTTATACCCAGCATGTTTCAGGTCTATTTGGGTCCTCTGCAGCGCCCCGCTTCCTCTACAGACCCCCACTTCCTCTACAGACCCCCTTCCTACAGACCCCCACTTCCTCTACAGACCCCAACTTGCTCTACAGACCCCACTTGCTCTACATACCCCCACTTCCTCTACAGACCCCACTTCCTCTACAGACCCCCCAACCACTTGCTCTACAGACCCCACTGCTCTTACATACCCCAACTTGCTCTACAGCACCCCCAACTTGCTCTACAGACCCCACTTCCTCTACAGACCCCCACTTGCTCTACATACCCCAACTTGCTCTACAGACCCCCACTTCTCTACGACCCCAACTTGCTCTACAGACCCCCACTTGCTCTACATACCCCAACTTGCCTCTACAGACCCCCAACTTGCTCTACAGACCCCCACTTGCTCTACAGACCCCACTCTCACAGACCCCCACTTCCTCTTACAGAACCCACCACTTCCTCTACAGACGCCACCACTTCCTCTACAGACCCCAACTTGCTCTACAAGACCCCCCACTTGCTCTACATACCCCAACTTGCTCTACAGACCCACTTCCTCACAGACCCCACACTTGCTCTACATACCCCAACTTGCTCTACAGACCCCCACTTGCTTCCTACATACCCAACTTGCTCTACAGACCCCCAACTGCTCTACAGACCCCACTCCTCTACAGACCTCACTTCTACAGACCCAACTGCTCTACGATCCCAACTTGCTCTACAAGACCCCCACTTGCTCTACAGACCCCCACTTGCTCTACAGACCCCCCCTCCTCTACAGACCTCCACTTCCTCTACAGACACTACTTACACCATACCTCTCCTTTGCCTGCGGGAAGCGGTTACCATGACAACACATATTACCTTTTTAATTCGAAGAGACCCATCTCTGAGCATGGCCAGGTAATATGTTTCTGTTGAGATCTCTCTCTCCTTTTTAATATAGACCAATGTTTTGTCCAGGGAGTTGTGATCAGTGCACATACACTCAGACATCCATGAAATGGACTCACAAACAGATATAGAATGTACGCAATATCTATTTCACTCAATTGTTCCCCTACCAGACTTCTAAAAATCCTGATTTAGATGTGGAGAAGAGAAGAGGAAGGTGGAAGAATGGAGGGATGTGATGATGAGGAGGAGGCGGCAGCATCTTAACAGGCCAGCAGCTGAGGTGATGTGTTCAGTGTGACAGGACCCCATCTCTGTCGACAACATATGTTAAATCAGTCTGCCAGAGCACAGGATCTCCGTTGCTGATACTGCAAACAGAGCCAGGGCATGACATCTCACACAACACACCACACACACAACACACACACACACACACACACACACACACACACACAAAACACACCACACACACACACACACACACACACACACACACACACACACACACACACCACACACACACACACACACACACACCAGCGATTAGCCTTCCCATCTCTGCCTCTATTTTAGCTCTCACATCGCTGCAATGAACAGATTATATCAAATTGGAAGCTGACTGTTCAACAAAGCTGGAGCAGTGTTGAGCACTGTGTCTCTGTCAAAAAGGCCTGGCTTCCTCTCAATAGGCCTGTAAAATCAAATCAAATCAAATTGTATTTGTCACATGCTTCGTAAACAACAGGTGTAACTAACAGTGAAAGCTTACTGACGGGTCCTTTTTCAACAATGAAGAGTTAAGATAGAAAAATAGAAATAGTGCACAAGGAATAAATACTCTTGCAACAATGAGCTGTGGCGCCTAGAGCAGCTGGTGGACATTTTGGGGATAGAGTGCATAAACAAGCCTCAAGCGGATGGTGGCCATTTTGGGGATGAGAGCAAAAACAAGCCTAAAGCGGATTGCGGCCATTTTGGGGATAGAGAGCAAAAAACAAGCCTAAAGCGGATGGCGGCATTTTGGGGATAGAGAGCAAAAACAAGACTAAAGTAGATGGCGGCCATTTTGGGGATTAAGAGCATAAACCAAGCCTAAAGTGGATGGTGGCCATTTTGGGATTAAGAGCATTAAACAAGCCTAAAAGTGGATGGTGGCCATTTTGGGATAAGAGCATAAACAAGCCTAAAGTGGATGGTGGCCATTTTGGGGATTAAGAGCTAGAGCATAAACAAGCCTAAAGTGGATGGTGGCCATTTTGGGGATTAAGAGCATAAACAAGCCTAAAGTGGATGGTGGCCATTTTGGGGATAGAGAGCATAAACAAGCCTAAAGCAGATGGCAAATTAGGAAACTGATACACAGTATCACAACGTCACTCATTTGACAATAAAAAGGCACGAGTTGTCCCCTTGTCATTGTCAAACAGTGTTTACAACATGAATGTGTCATGTGGAACTTACGCCAACAATCGCTAATTAGTGTGAGGGACAAGAATGAAAAGGATCACTGCTACATCCTCTCCTTTTTTCCCTCCTAAACGTGTCACAGCAGATGGGATGAAAACCGACTGCGGAAATCCGTAACGCGCCTCCATCAGAATCGAATAAAAAACGGACTGACATCAAATTATTTTTCAACTTGACAGGTGCGTTGCACTAGCTTTGTCAGTTTTGTCACCTCTTTGGCGAGGTCTCGGTTGTTTGGAATAATTGAAAGACTAACTGAGTTTTCCATTTTCTGTCACAATCGGTGGAAACGGGCTTCGAATATATTCTTTCCTCCATCACTTTATCGGGGTGGGGGGGGGGGGGGGGGTGTAATGATACGGGACTGTCATGGTAGAAATAAAGAAAGAACAAAAGAACGTCACTGAAATGAAACTTGACTTCAAAGTCATGACACTAACAAAGACAACAAAACACAACAGGTTGAGTTCTGCATCATTAAGAAAAACATTGAACCATCGTAAAAGGGACATAAGTTGCCGGTTGAGTTTTTCATTGACTCCCTGGCCGACATCGATGTTTCCTTCCTGAACGTACGTTATGTTACCTGGGGTTGGATTCAGTGCTGAAACAATCTCACAGATGATGTGGTCCGTAGTACAAACATCTGAGCTCTGTGGTGCAACGTATGCTGGAAGATGTCCCGTACAGCTACTGTACAGTGGGGGCACTCAAACACACAGCACAGGCATCCATGGATCATACAAGTACATGCACACACACACAGCACCCCTTCAAACACAACCACACACACACATACACACTCTTCTACTGAATCCCAGACCTGATCCTTTCACCGTGAAACAGATTGGTTAAACTCACGGTCGTATGTGTGCACTCTTCATTAAGCCTGTCACCAATCAGTCACACACAAACACACACACACACACACACACACACACACA
>NC_036840.1:35272174-35279475 GCF_002910315.2 Salvelinus sp. IW2-2015
TCACAGTTCACACACCACACACACACACATACTACACACACACACCGCACAACACCACACACATCTACCAACGAGTGCACCACACACACACACAGGCTTGTTCCTGATCTGGAGAATTACGCGCACACACACACACAGTCTCGGGTTTTGTATACTCTCACCACACAGCGGTTCCATACCCACCTGTCCAGTCTTAACCACTGGAGTCTCATTGAGACACTGAGAACAGTGACAACTCCTGCTGAAACAGACCGGATTACGTGGGATACACAGGGCCGTTAGGGTTCATGTGGACCATCAGAAGGTACAGGGTGACAGTAAACAAACACTATTCAAGACAACTGCAAGAGTTGGTCATCTTCATAGTTCCAATTGTGCAGGAAAGATGACATTATTCAAAAGGCCAAGTGTTGCAACTTCAAGTGATGCAATTACACACATTTTGACATAGCTGAATTGTTTATGCATACCTCATCTTTTAATTGTGGTTAAATTTAATTAATGTATGAAATCTCCCTGAATGGGTTTATCGTGGATAAACATACATTTACCATATATGCTGGATAAAGACAAATACATCCATTATACCTTAGTCATTTTATATGATTAGAATGTGAAATATTCATCAAATTAGCATAGCTTAGCGGTAACAATAACCTGGAAGTAATAAAATCAACACACACACACACACACACACACACACACACACACACACACACACACACACACACACACACACACACACACACACACACACACACACACAGCTTGTTCCTGATCTGGAGAATTACGCGCACACACACACACACAGTCTCGGTTTTGTATACTCTCACACACAGCGGTCCATAACCCACCTGTCAGTCTTAACCACTGGAGTTCATTAGAGACACTGAGACAGTGACAACTCCTGCTGAAACAGACCTGATACGTGGGATACACAGGGCGTTAGGTCATGTGACCTCAGAAAGGTACAGGGTGACAGTAACAAACACTATTCAAGACAACTGCAAGAGTTGGCTCATCTTCATGTTTCTCAATTGTGCAGGAAAGATGACATTATTCCAAAACCAAAGTGGCAACTTCAGTGGAGCAATTACACACATTTGACATAGCTGAATTGTTATGCATACTCATCTTTTTAATTGTGTTAAATTTAATTAATGTATGAATCTCCCTGAATGGGTTTATCGTGGATAAACATACATTTTACAATATATGCTGGATAAAGACAAATACATCCATAATACCCTATCATTTTAATATGATTAGAATGTGAAATATTCATCTAAATTAGCATACATTAGCGTAACAATACATGGAGTAATTAAAAATGCAATTCATAAAAATTATATATATGGTACATTATTAAGAGAGCACTAACAAGCTAATGTTATTACATTATTAAGAGAGAACCAACAAGCTAATATTATTGCATTATTAAGAGAGCACCAACAAGCTAATGTTATTACATTATTAAGAGAGAATCAACAAGCTACCATTATTACATTATTAAGAGAGCACCAACAGCTATTATTTAATTACATTTATTAAGAGAGAACAACAAGCTACCATTATTACATATTAAGAGAGCACCAACAGCTATTATTATTACATTTTAAGAAGAAACAACAATCTACATTATTACTTATTAGAGAGCAGCAACAAGCTAATAGTATTACATTAAAGAGAGCACTAACAAGCTACTATATTACATTTAAGAGAGAACCAACAAGCTTACTATATTACATTATTTAGAGAGCATAACAAAGCTTACTATTATTACATTATTAAGAGAGAAACCAACAACTACCATTATTACATTATTAAGAGAGCACAACAAGCTAATAGTCTTACATTAAAGAGCACGCAACCAGCTACTATTATACATTATTCAAGAGAGAAACCAACAAGCTAATAGTATTACATTAGAGAGCACCACAAGCTACTATTATTTAATTATAAGAGAGAACCAACAATCTACCATTATCACATTATTAAGAGAGCACCAACAAGCTATTTCATGGATTGAGCCTTCTAGAATAGAGAAACCCTATCTCTCTCTCTCTCTTTCCCCTTCTCGCTCCTTCTCTCCCCTTCTTTCTCCTTCTCTCTCTCTCTCTCCGTCTCACTCCTTCTCTCTCAACTCAAGTTTCATAAAAGAGTCGGTGAGTTAGACAGCTCCCGAAGAAGAAAAAAGCATCCCTCCTCTTTTCGTCTTTGGTCCACCCCTCCACTCCACGGCTGATCGGATTGCAGGAAGGAGCTGAAAAACCGAGACAGGGTCAATAATTTAAGGCACACTGAGGCTAATTTAAATCTATCATCCTGAGATGTGCATACACGTGTCAAAGGTAGGCCGAGGGAAGGATCTGTCATTTGATTCATGTTCCCCAGGGAGAATTMGTTTTATGACGTCATTTAATAGATTTAAAAAAAAACTTGGTTTGACTTCGTCGGCCCGAGGGCGGGGGAGGAGAGTAGGAGGAGAGGAGTAGGGAGGGCGAGAGTGAGTGAGTGAGTGAGGGGAGTGAGAGAGAGAGAGGGAGAGAGAGAGAGAGAAAGAGAGAGAGAGAGAGAGAAGAGAAATGAAGAAAGAATGGGATATTAAATTATGGAGCACCTTAACAGCACAATCTGTCTTGTGCAGACATGATTGCCTTACCATTGTGGAGTGATGATCATTCGTTTGTCAGGGCTTTTTGTACAGCGATGAGGTTAGAGCTGTAGAGGCTGTTATAAGGTTGGGCCCTGGGCCTGGGTGGACAAGACTACAGTGAAAAATGTCCAACGTGGGTCAGAAGAGGACATAGAAAAGGGTTCAACTCACCCCAAGGGCTCCAAAATACAAGGGTGCAGCAACAGCAGTTTGAAGGATTTGTGCATCGTCATAATAACTCGTGATAATAATATCACCTCAACAAACATGCCCAATCAAGGAAAAACACATACATTTTACATTCAGCTGCAGTAGGGTTCCCTGCTCATTGATGACACTGATGAGATTAGTTTTTTTTTTTATCTATTAAATGACGTCATAAAACTAMAACTAATAAAATGTATGCACTCTACTGTAAGTCGCTCTGGATAAGAGCGTCTGCTAAATGACAAAAAATAAAAATAAAAATTGCAAGCAAGGTCATCTAATGCCTGTTTGCAGTAACTCCAGTTGCCTCTATGCAGTGACTATAGTTGCCTGTATGCAGTAACTCCAGTTGCCTGTATGCAGTGACTATAGTTGCCTGCATGCAGTAACTCCAGTTGCCTGTATGCAGTAACTCCAGTTGCCTGTATGCAGTAACTCCAGTTGCCTGTATGCAGTAACTCCAGTTGCCTGTATGCAGTAACTCTAGTTGCATGTATGCAGTAACTCTAGTTGCCTGTATGCAGTAACTCCAGTTGCAGCATGCCAGTAACTCCAGTTGCCTGTTTGCAGTAACTCCAGTTGCCTGTATGCAGTAACTCCAGTTGCATGCATGCAGTAACTCCAGTTGCCTGTTTGCAGTAACTCTAGTTTCCTGTTTGCAGTAACTCTAGTTTCCTGTATGCAGTAACTCTAGTTGCCTGTTTGCAGTAACTCCAGTTGCCTGTATGCAGTAACTCCAGTTGCCTGTTTGCAGTAACTCCAGTTGCCTGTATGCAGTAACTCCAGTTGCCTGTATGCAGTAACTCCAGGTACCTGTATGTGGTTGCTAGACAGTCCCTGAGCTCTGGCTAAGCCTGGAGTCACACACTGTCATGGACATAAGGCTATGGACTTTTACTTGTCCTTTCCTATACTTTCTTGTATTCTAATGTGGGAGTGTTTCTCCTCTATTTTTCTCTTTGAAATGGCAACCTAAATCTCTGTCAGGCTGCATGAGCCCTGGACGGAAGGTCTCTGGGACTCTCTGCTTTTCTGTCAACTAACCTTTTTTTCATTCCCTCCATATTTTTATTCGCCACAGTCACAAAGGCTTTAGCTCACCTGTGTTAGTGCCTTGCAGCGTCAGGTAGAGGAAGCAAGGGCCATTCTCTAAGCCAGGCTTTCATCTGAGAGCTAAGGAACTTTGGCTGTCACTGGATCTTAGGATCAGCAGCCTAGAGAGGGGATACTTCAACTGCCACAGAGATGTGGGGAGTAGGGTCGAGTACTCTGGGAAAAAAAACTAAAAGCAAGCATTTATCCAGTAGGGTTTTAGTCTCTGTTTGTTTTATTCACCCACTCCATTTGACGTTGGATGCTGTGGAGTTCTACTTGCTGTGAGGGAACGTTAGTAGATTAAAATGCTAGATATAAATAGCTGGAGTGGTTTTTAAAAACACCAAATCCATCAACAAGTTCAACAGAATGTCATGCCTACAGTAACTGTGCAAACAATGTTTTTTAGAGGATAGACTGTATGAGTATCCCTGCTTTAAGAATATAGACTGTATGAATACACCTGTTTTAAAACCTCTACAGGAACAGTCCCCCCCCCCACCCACGGGACAGTTAAGCTAATGTAGGCTAATGTGATTAGTATGAGGTTGTAAGTAACAAGAACATTTCCCAGGACATATACATATCTGATATTGGCAGAAAGTTAAAATTCTTGTTAATCTAACTGCACTGTCCAATTTAGTAGCTATTACAGTGAAATAATACCATGCGATTGTTTGAGGAGAGTGCACAATTATGAACTTTAAAATGTATTAGTTAACCAATTAGGCACATTTGGGAAGTCTTGATACAATATTTTGAACATATATGTAATGGTTGATTGGAACAGTCTGAAACTTTGCACATATACTGTTGCCATCTAGTGACCAACATCTAAATTGTGCCTTGGCTGGAATAATACATTATGGCCTTTCTCTTGCATTTCAAAAAAACKTTTTTTTTTCTTTGTATTGTCTTTTACCAGATCTAATGTGTCATATTCTCCTACATTAATTTCTCATTTCCACAAACTTTAAAGTGTTTCCTTTCAAATGGTGTCAAGAATATGCACATCCTTGCTTCAGGTCCTGAGCTACAGACAGTTAGATTTGGGTTTTTAAATTTATGCAAAAATGTTTTTATAAGTGTTGATCCTTACAATCTATCTTCTTAATTTATGTGAATCACCACCTGGATTCGGTGTTATGKAGACACATTTGAAATTCTGTTTTTTTACATTGGATAAAACTAGAGATTCAGAGCTACAAAATGGTATATCATACACTGCATTTGAGGAAACAATGGGAAAGTGATTCTGCTTGAAATTTGATCAACTTGTAAACTCAATTTTGAGAGAACCGTCTTTCAATGTTTTGGTACTACTATTGGAGAGCCCTTCTTTGTCTACACCCATTCATCATTGTTCACACCATCTTAAGCCTTAGCCCCACCCATCTCTTTAATTAGGGGTTGAGTCAACCGTTCTGTACTAGCTTGCCAGCTACTTCCAGACATCTAAGAGAGAGAGAACAGCACACTGAACATTACTCGCCCTATCTGTGGTTTCGCGTTCAGAGCGCACACTGGACGATCTGGCCAATAAATAGGGTTGTTCCGAAAGCTCCGACCTCACAACTACAGTCAAGCACCCAAGCTAACTGGCTAACATTGGCTAGCTACTTCCAGACACATAGTGAGAGAACACCCCACTCTGACCATTTCACTTGCCCTAGCAGAGCTGGTTAGGCTTTTTTCATGTTATCCAGAGCATTGGTGACTAACTTTGCTGCTGCCAACAATTGAATTACGCTTTGTTGCCGACGTTTACTGACACCGGACATATTCAACAGGTGTTGAGCGTTCAAAAACACATCAGTTATTCTGCGCTCTGGCACACTAAGACTAAGAGTCTTTTGTTAAGAAATGTAGCTAGATAAACAATGAATCMCAACGCATGACATAACGTTAGTTAGTTAGCCAGCCAGCTAACATTAGCTAGCTAGCTAACAGTACACTTTAACTTGAAATTAAAATACTTTGTCAAAATTAGAGTGGAGTCTTTTGTTAAGACATGTAGCTAACCATAATCACAACTCATGACGTTACTACCCTGCATGAATTTGCAGGTAGCTAACCAACCAGGTTCTATGGCTATAACTAGTCAAGCAAATGTGTCTGAGATACGAAGAAAAAGATAATACACATAACGTTAGCAAGCGACCCAGCCAGCTAATGTTAACTAGCTAACAGTACACTTGAAATTTAACCACTTTCTGTCAAAWGTAAAAATATGTGATATCTGAAAATCTTACCAGTATACAGTACATCATGGTTGGACACGTCTCCTGTCTGATGCCATGCATGGTTGCCTTAGTTTGACAATGTAATCCAGACTGCTTTTTTCTCCATCTCCTGAGCTATCATACTCAAATTCCACTGATTTCAAAACTCGGTCCTCCAGAAAGTGGAGAGCATACACATATCGTTAGCTAGCTAACAGTACACTTTAACTTGACATTAGGTTTATGCAGTTTTACTATGCAATAACAATATAAATAAAAGCAGCATTCGACATGATTACCTAAACATACTGACCAGCTCCAATAGACAGACCCGTGCTATATGGCAGACCAATCAAAACTCATCTCTCATCATGTCCAGCCCACTCATTATCTCAGCCAATCATGGCTAGCGGGAAGGTTGCTCACTTTTTCTGTGGCTAAACCAACTAGGCTCGTAATTTAACACTTTTTTTCATATTTACAGATGGCATACAAATTTGATATTAAGGCACATGAAAGGTCACATGTTCGAGAAGGCATTTCTGCCCAAAATCACATTTTTATTAAAAAAACGTTTTTTTACCTTCAAACAGCTCTCCTGTGAAGTCGTGACTTGCGACAAACACCTAGTTTCCTGAATTGGGTCACGTATCGGATAGACTGAATGAATATACCTGCTGTTAGAGGATAGACTGTATGAATGTATAGTATCTGCTTTGAGTAACTTGTASACATCTTTGTCAGGTCTGTGTCAAAACGCTCCACATTTCAGAATAGATGGCAAATTGACATATGGGCAAATTAAAATAGCATATCTGAAAAGGTGCTTACATTATGCTGGGAGAAATGAGACAAAATGGGACTTAGAAACATTGTTTTTGACCTTCAGGTCTCACCATAGCCGCAGGAAGTAGGGGTGCACCCCCTGATAAATATCAAAAATGATTAGTGCACCATTATTATTCCTGTACGAGCGGAGTAAAAACAATCTTCAACAGAATGGAGAAAACACTCCCCTGCACCCCCGGGAGAAATGGGAGACGCATGAAGATGGCGTACTCTAGAAACACATGTTTTTTTTGGACGGGTCCTTCAGGCTCTCCCAACTGGGGTGGGGGGGG
>NC_036840.1:35280059-35283077 GCF_002910315.2 Salvelinus sp. IW2-2015
GAGAGAGAGAAGAGAAGAGGGGGAGAGGAGAGAAGGGAGAGGGAGGAGAGAGAGAGAGAGAAAGAGAGGGAAGAGAGGGAGGGAGGGAGGGAGGGAGAGGAGAGAGAAAGAGAGAAAGAGAGAAAAGAGAGAAAGAGAGAAAACAAGAGACAGAGAGAAGAGAGAGAGAGAGGAGAGAGAGAGAGAGAGAGAGAGAGGAGAAGAGAGAGAGAAGAGGGAGAGTGCATGCGTGTTAAAAATCACTACGCGCCTGAGTACTTGGATTTACGGAGGTAATTAAACTAGAAAGAGTCGAGGGCCAAGCGAGCATACTCCTGGTACTTACATTTTTTGATTTTATGGATGTTGTTGTTTTTCTTAGTGTGAGGGGGGTAAAGAAGGCTGTAATCTCCTCCTAGGGACCCTTATAGCACTTTCACATCAGGTGAAGTATTGTTTCTTATTAAAAACTTGTGTGTGTTTACCTCTGGACCTCCAACATCTAATTTTGAGTGCTACAGAAACTCGTTTAGCCATGAAAAATATACTTTTTATGACTTAAACTGCAACTAGGAAAACTAATGTAAGTAGAATAGTGAATTAAATTATGCACTTCAGTAGTACTACTTGTACTTGCAAGCGGAAGATTGGGCTCCCCCTCTCTCTAATTCATTGTTAACCACCCACCCCACCCTCCCCTGCCTAGTTCCCATGGCAGCCCCTAGTGGGGAGTGATGGATACAGCTGGAGTTGGCTGGGAAGATCTCAGCACAGTCAGCTGACAAACGTAGGGGCCTATAATCCTTCTGCACCTCTAGGCGTCTCAGGTCTCCCCAGCCACTGAGAGGCAATCCTTCAGACCCTGGTTCGCTCTGCCTGTTTCCTGTATGTCTGTCCCCCCGGCCCGAGCTGTGCTGGATGGTAGTGGCTGGACACAGGCCCATCACTGTAGAGCTGAGAGGGTGGAGAATGGAGGGGGGATTACGGCTGTGGATGAAGCCTCAGCATGGCTGCTTCTCTTTTCACTGAAAGATGTTCTGGACTGAGTCCATCACCAAACAGGGATAGAAGAGCTGCCAGAGCTGGAGAGGGGGAATTATTGGGATGTGTAATGGAATGGACCATGTGTGTGTGTTTGTTTGTGTGAGCAGCATTCACTAACTCTTTAGCCCAGTTAGCCTAACCGAAGATTCCACATAATGTTTAATACAGAACGTAGTTGTCATCATCATCATCATCATCATCATTATTATTCCTACTATGGCCATGCTTCAACCTTTAATGATGATGATTGTGGTAACGAGGTGGAGGTAGGAGGAAGAGACAGACTGCTCTGCTTCATCGTAGATACCAAGGTTGCCACCACAATGTCAACCCAGACTCCAGGGCCTCACAGACTGCAGAACACACTAGAAATCACTTGAAACCCTCTCTGACACCATCATCTTGAATTCCTAACAAGGCAAGGACCTCTCTCTGCTCTACGATCCCAGAGAAAGACACAGGGAAGCTGACTTTTTCCCCACTTGTCTTTTCATTAGTTTAACATGGAAAAAGTGATGCATTTTGGTATGTACTTTTCATTAAGCTGCCACCAAACATCCCTGGTGGGTTCGCTCTCGTTCCGTAACACCGGTGGAGATATGGGGAGGTTTATTGGTGTAAACCAGGGGTTATTTTTTATTTTTTCCAATCAAAACCATTTTTTTTTGTTCCACTCCACTGTTCCGACCARCAAAATAAAGTTCTGAATCGGTTCTAACACATATTTTAAAAACGGTTAATACCTTTCCTCTCTGTTCCTTTTTAAAACTCATAACTCGAGCAGGACAATGACATCTTGTTGTTATGACATGCATTATCTGAAATAGGACCACAGAATTATACTTAAGGAGGATTATCTTCTATGAAAGAACTTTGAATGTCTTTGAACTTCAGAGAGTTGGCTTAACGTTGGACCAGCTAACTAGCTATAGGTGGCAGGTAACTTAGCGGTTAAGCGCATTGGGCCAGTAACTGAAAGGGCACTGGTTCGAATCCCCGAGCTGGCAAGTTGGAATTATCTACCGTCCTTCCCTTGAGCTAGGCAGCTAACACCAAACGACAACATCGATTACGACAGCCCCTCACACCTGTCTGATTAAGAGGGGTTGGGTTAAATGCCGACGACACACTTTAGTTGAATGCATTCAGTTGTGCAACTGACTAGGTATCCCCTGTCCCCTAACAAGCTTGTGTGTGCAGAGTGGCAATGCAAACATATAATAAATCAATATAATGAATCCAATGTGATAGATGTAGTATCCTTAACTAGTGTTGAAAAGGTTCATCCATTCTTCTCTAAATCACGCTTGAAACATCAGTAGGCTACTATACTTCGGAAAGGGATGGGCAGGTAGTTTATGCACACACACACACTGGCAAAAGTATTTTCGGCAGGCAGACACTGGAATAACTTTTCTGAGTGACAGAGTGAGGGCTCTGCATAGGCTCTTTTGCTGCGTTTTTTGTGGTGTTGAAAAAATAAATGAATGGAACGTAAAATAACGTTATTAATCGGTTCCAATGCTTTTAAAATAACATTATTTATCGATTCCAATGCTTTTAAAATAACGTTATTACTAGGTTCCAATGCTTTTAAAATAACGGTTCTGTCCCGGAACAGTATAGGTCACTTTCGTTCCCAGTTCAGATATTTTTTCTCCAAAAATGTTGTTATATTCTGCTTTTCGATTCTGTTCCCTGAACTGGTTCCAACCCCTTGTGTAAACCCTGTCGAATTCATTAACACGAACGAAAAACTAGTTATTATCAACCTGCAAAGCCCAACACTCATCTCCCCAATCTTCTCCTCACCCAGCTGAGCCTGATGTTATTAGCTGTACTCCATTGGCGATGTTGGAGAGCTACACGCCATGTTGCCCACGGCGATGTTGGAGAGCTTCACGCCATGTTGCCCACGGCGATGTTGGAGAGTTACACGCCATGTTGCCCACGGCGATGTTGGAGAGCTACACGCCATGTTGCCCACGGCGATGT
>NC_036840.1:35283862-35314028 GCF_002910315.2 Salvelinus sp. IW2-2015
CGATGTTGGAGACTTACACGCCATGTTGCCCACGGCGATGTTGGAGACTTACACGCCATGTTGCCCAGGGCGATGTTGGAGAGTAACACGCCATGCTAGCCACATAGGGAAAGGTTACTGTAACTAGTTGTTTTTGCTCATTTTCACTATTTTAGGACATTTGTTTCTCTTTTTATTCATTTGTTCTTTCTTGAAGGAGGAGGAGGGGAAGGGAAGGGAGAGGAAGGCTGAAATTGCCACAGTTTTACTTTGTTCTTCTATCTTTTCACTTTAAGTGCATTCTGCATTGGCATGCTAAGATGGGTTCTGGGACCATTCCTCTTTTGTGATTGGGCAAATGTCCCTCCCACCTTTCAGGGTAGAATAGACATTATTAATTATGGGCCATTCATTAAGTCCGGCTGTTGTTATGTTGTTGTTTATCGGCATAATTACTAGAAGGCTTTTTCTTGATTGAACTCATTCTTGGAGGGGAAAGGAGAGGATAGAGGATGGAAAACCGTTTCTCTGGGAGAAAGAGGGAACAATTGTTCACCGATTTGCTTTTAGAGAGTTATCCCCCTTCTCCTTCATGTTTTGATGAATCAACGGACACCTTTTGAGGAGGATAAATGACAGAATGTCTTTATGAGTTAACATACTTTTGTGCAAAAAAATAACTGTAAAATAATACATATATAATAAGAGATGTTCTCTGGCTGCAGCCTAGCAGAAGTTAGTAGTAGCTCTGTGGCAAATAGCTGGTGTCTAGTTTGTGAAATATGCTACACTGAATCCAGACTCTTTTCAAATTACCATACTAGCATACCACCTCTTTAGAACATAGCATTGCACTGAGGATACATTCTAAGCTGTATGCTAATATTATAATAATTGTTTTACCTTTATTTAACTAGGCAAGTCATTTAAGAAAAAGTTCTTATTTTCAATGACGGCCTAGGAACAGTGGGTTAACTGCCTTGTTGTTGGGCAGAAGGACTGATTTTTACCTTGTCAGCTTGATCTTGCAACCTTTTGGTTACTAGTCCAACGCTCTAACCACTAGGATACCTGCTGCCCAGATACCAGAATGTAGCCTTTCAGGGAGAGAGGTTCATTAGGGGCAATGTGAGGCAGCTGTGAGGTCAAAGGGGCGTGTACATGTCAACAAAGACGAGGAGGGAGAAAGCAGTGATGCAATTAGCAAATTAGACCATAATTGGCACAACCCACAAAGTAAAAAAAAATAGACAGATGAAATCACTCAAATAAAACACAGTAACATCACAGAAGCCAACATGAGAGTAAATGGCTGGCGTATCTACAGGGACGGCTACACCATTGGCATGCCGACATACATTGATCAAAGTGTAATTAAGCAGTAATTACAATTTAATGTGTGCATTAAATGTTAAACACCAGAAATGATGAATAATTCCACTGCCATATTATTCACAGATTATATATATTTTTTGTTAACTCGGTAGGCAAACGCACACCTTGATTGAAAACAAATGATTAATCATCATGTTTTATTATTTTGATGTTACAATAACCACAGATAGTCATAATAACACACAATTATCTTTTCCATATCCAATTAGGCCCTGTTATTAGTCTATTGAACGGGCATGTGTCAACAGAGGGATTGAAACCGGTAGCATAAAAATCTGGTAGCTGTGTAAAAAGATAAATCATTATATAAGAAGATAATAAATCTCCATATTATACATACAAGTGGTGTGATACCATAATTATCATGCTATGAAGCCTACAGTAACTCATGCTAAGTAACATTAATTATAATAGGTCAGACCTCCTATACAAGAAAGACATGCAATTCACAAACAGCTCGTAAAATGAGTCACAAAAGGGAAAGACATGGGCCCGGCTAAACACTAATAGCCACAGAGTCAGAGACACGCTTGTTTTCTGACTCCTAACTAACAAGCACATACTTTTTTAAAAGTGCAACAATGGTGTCAAGTCACCAARGATGATCCCTCCTCAAGGAGCGAGTCACCGGATTACCCTAAGCTGATTCTCCATAATTTACCTTCAACGAGTGAAAAAAGCACAATCCTGGATTCACGTTCGTAACTCCCTGTCCCTATCTTGTTCCCCCCCACTTCATTGTTGTCTCTGGAATGTCGGGAGCGCTGAGGTGTATGTCAACGAAAGCTCGGAAGCTGTAAAATGTGCAATTTAGAGTTGGAGGGAATTTGAATTATGTTACCATGTGGTCCAACCTCTGTGTTGTGGGGGAACGCCATGGACGCCATGGAACGCCATGCCTCAACACTTTTAGAATTCATGTATTCAGTCCTTAATAGGGGATGCTGATTTATACCCATGATTTATACCCTGATTTATACCCATATTTCTCACCTTGACTGTAACACACTCAAAGGAACTGACTGGATGGCCCTATTTATAACCTGCCAAGTGGGTTCTGTGCACCGAGGTGACTCGCGCCATACATGTGCAAATACGTCTGATGACAGGGATTTGATGGAGGAGGCTATCAAGCTGAAAACAGAGGATGTATTACACATAACATACACTACCGTTCAAAAGTTTGGGGATATTTTGATGGACAAAAATATGCTTTTCTTTCAAAAACAAGGACATTTCTAAGTGACCCCAAACTTCTGACCGGTAGTGTATATTGTACAGTACAGAATAATACAATGCCCATTCTAGAAATGACACACTGAAGCCCGCATGGGCCATCTTTATGAAGGCAAAGGGATCACTAGATAACTGAAGATTGGGTTTCTAAAAACATATACTACAGGCCTGACACCCAGGTACACTGGTAGTGTACCTTCAGCCCAGCGGAACGCTGGGAACGTCATATTGATGTACCATTTGAGAGAACGCAGCGGAAGGTCCCCACTACATGACCCTCTGCCGCAGAGCAATGTGGGATCCAAACTAACCCAGGATGTGTAGAGGCAAAGCAGCTTTCAGAAAAGTGATTTTATTACATTTTATCCTCCATCCTTAGTTTGTCTTTGAGCTCTGGTCATGCTGGGCTCTGAGTGGCTGGGGGTCGCTGGGGGTCACTGAGAGTCACTGGGGGTGACTGGGTGTGCCACTACAGCAGTCCACTGCTGCAGACACGATCACTGTGTCATGGCCGTAGACTAATCCGTGGTGTTAGGAGTGCTTAGAACCACGGAATTGGGCCATCACATTTGGCACAACTCCACGGCAAACAGCTTTTACTGTAAAGAAATGCTATGATATTCCTAAAGCTACTCAGTAAGTTAAACTAAAAGTTCAGCCATGAGCAGATACTGCATGTTTGCATTGATGCACAGTGAGTAATCTGTATGGCCTAACATAAGACGTTGAAACCAGGGTGGCAGGTAGCCTAGCGGTTAAGAGAGTTGGGCCAGTATCCGAAAGGTCACTGGTTTGAATCCCCGTGCCGACTAGGTGAAAACATCTGTCGATGTGCCCTTAAACAAGGCACTTAACCCTAATTGCTCTGGAGAAGAAAGTCTGCAAAAAAGACGAATATATATATATATATATATATATATATATATATTAGTGATGGAACAGTGACTTCGGAAATTATTCAGACCTCTTGACTTATTCCACATTTTGTTACGTTACAGCTTTATTCCTCATCAATCTACACRCAATATCCCATATTGACATAGCGAAAACAGGTTTAAAAAAATGTCAAAAAATGCCTTTGTTATGAGACGAAATTGAGCTCAGGTGCATCAAGTTTCCATTGAGCTATTGAATGGTGTCCACCTATGGTTCATTCAATTGATTGGGCATGATTTGAAAGGCACACACCTGTCTATATAAGGTCCCAGAGTTGACAGTGCAAGTCAGAGCAAAAACCAAGCCATGAGGTCAAAGGAATTGTCCGTAGAGCTCCGAAACAGGATTGTGTCGAGAGATAGGTCTGGGGAAGGGTACTTAAACATTTCTGCATTACTAAAGGTCTGCAAGAACTCAGTGGCATCCATAATTCTTAAATGGACGGAACCACCAAAGACTCTTCCAAGAGCTGGCCACCTGGCCAAACTGAGCAATCGGGGGAGAAGGGACTTGGTCAGGGAGGTGACCAAGAACCCGATGGTCACTCTGACAGAGCTCCAGAGTTCCTCTGTGGAGATGGGAGAATYAAATCWAATCAAATGTATTTATATAGCCCTTCTTACATCAGCTGAAATATCAAAGTGCTGTACAGAAACCCAGCCTAAAACCCCAAACAGCAAGCAATGCAGGTGTAGAAGGTGGCTAGGAACATTCCAGAAGGACAACCATCTACGCAGCACTCCACCAATCAGACCTCTATGTTAGAGTGGCCAGACGAAAGCCACTCCTCAGTAAAAGACACATGACAGCCCGCTTGGAGCTTGCAAAAAGGCACCTAAAGGACACAGACCCTGAGAAACAAGATTCTCTTGTCTGATGAAACCAATATTTAACTCATTGGCCTGAATGACAAGTGTCACATCTGGAGGAAACCTGGCATCACCTGACCTTCCAATAGGACAACGACCCTAAGCACACAGCTAAGACAACGCAGGAGTTGCTTCGGGACATGTCTCTGAATGTCCTTGAGTGGCCCAGCTAGAGCCCGTACTTAAACATCTCTGGAGAGACCTGAAAATAGCTGTGCAGTGACGCTCCCAATCCAACCTGACAGAGCTTGAGAGGATCTGCAACAACAAAAAAATGGGAGAAGCTCCCCAAATACAGGTGTGCCAAGCTTGTAGCGTCATACCCAAGAAGAGTCAAGACTGTAATCGCTGTCAAAGCTGCTTCAACAAAGTACTGAGTAAAGGGTCTGAATACTTATGGAAAATGTGATCCGTTTTATTTCTCTATTTGGTTAGGTCAGGGTGTGATTTGGGGTGGGCATTCTACGTTGTCTATTTCTTTGTTTTGGCAGAGTATGGTTCCCAATCAGAGGCAGCTGTCTTTCRTTGTCTCTGATTGGGAATCATACTTAGGCAGCCTTTTTTCCCACCTGTGTTTGTGGGTAGTTATTTTCTGTTTAGTCTCTGTTACCTGACAGAACTGTTCACTTTCGTTTTGTTACTTTGTTCGAGTGTTTTTTGATATTAAAATAATCATGAACACTTTTCACGCTGTGCTTTGGTTCACTCCTTCCGACGAGAGCCGTTACAGGTAGATTGATGAGGGATTTTAAAACAATACATTTTAGAATAAGGCTGTAACATAACAAAATGTGGAAAAGTCAAGAGGTCAGAATAACCTAATTTTACCCTCAAGGAACACTGACTGTGTCCACTCTTTTCCACTTCCTCCATGGTTGGGCTCCCAAGTGACGCAGTGGTCTAAGGCATTGCATCTCAGCTAGAGGTGTCACTACAGACAATCTGGTTTGAATCCAGACTGTATCACAACCGGCTGTTATTGTCCCATAGGAGTCCCATAGGGCGGCGCACAACTGGCCCAGCGTCATCTGAGTTTGGCCGCTGTAGGCCGTCATTGTAAATAAGAATTTCTTCTTAACTGACTTGCCTGGTTAAATATATATATATTTTTTTCTCTCGATCAATGTGAATGTATATTTGTGAATTCTATCAAATCGACTAATCAGCCAATTACCTCTAGCTCCTATCAGAGGATGCTGCTTCAGACCTGTGGACCCTGTGGTGGAAGATGAGGGGAAATGAGCTGTCATACAGTTGCATTGCCAGCAGTTACACCGGAATCAGATCAATCTCCCAATGATTGCTTTGTTGAGGAGAAAACCAAGAGCTTCACATAGCCTTGAGTACACAGTAGAGGGCAGGATGGAGAAATGTAGTAGAGCAGTCTCCTGACACTTTACATGGACTTTATCAACAGTAATCTTTACCATTCTTGACATTTTCATAATTTGTCCAATAGAACATACTTGTTGTAGTGACTATTTACTTTTGTAGTTGATAACAGTAAATCCACTATTAAGGCAGTAGTAGTTTTGCTACAGTAGGCCTAGCTGAGCAGTTGCCATAGTTACCAAAGTATGTGTGCATTTTGTGTACAGTATTCAAGTACTTAAGTAAAAAATACTTTAAAGTTTTTGGGTATCTGTACTTTACTTTACTATTTATATTTTTGACTACTTCTACTTTTACTTCACTACATTCCAAAATAAAATTATGTACTTTTTACTCCATACATTTACCCTGACACTTAAAAGTATTCATTACATTTTGAATGCTTAGCAGAACAGAAAAGGGTCCAATTTGCACACTAATCAGGAGAACATCCCTGGTCATCCCTAATGCTTCTGATCTGGAGGACTCGCTAAACACAAATGCTTTGTTTTTAACTGATGTCTGAGTGTTGAGTGTGATCCTAGTTATCCGTAAATAAAAAAAACAAGACAATTGTGCCGTCTGGTTTGCATAATACAAGGAATTTTAAATTATCCATACTTTTACTTTTRCTTTTGATACTTAAGTATATTTAAAACCAATTACTTTTAGACTTTTACTCAATTATTATGTTACTGGGTGACTTTTACTTGAGWAATTTTCTATTAAGGTATCTRTACTTTTACTCAGGTATGAAAATCAAGTACTTTTTCCCCCACAAGGTATTATTACAGTGTATGTTCATTGCAAAGAAACTGTAGAGTACATCTCTGTCACGGGCGGACGTGAGAGGAAAAGCTCCAGTCAATGACATGATTAATTGCTAGTAAAGACCATGTAATTGGCATTAAACCCTATTGACGGAAGCATGTGTTGATATTTAGCTGCTGGGGCTCTGAGGGGAGACATAGAGTGAAACGGGGAGGCGGGATGGCCGAGCCATAGTCTGCAGGGGCAGAGAATGGTGCTTTATGATTAGCAATGGTTTTCATGTCCGTGCCAAGTCCAGAGGACGCCAGAGGTCAGACCGACAGGACACACTGTACTGTGCTGTGTATTGGCAGGGGAAAAGGAAGTTATTCAGCCCGGATAGATTGGCTTACTGGAGTTTGGAGTTGAAGCATCAAATTCACAGGTGTATACARTGATGTTGWGTATGCATCGTTTTAGTTTTTAGATGTTGTTGATCTTATTATTTCTTACATTTAAAACGTTTATTTTGTTTCTAACTTTGTCTTCCTAGCCTTCATTCCTCATGTAGTATAATGGCACAGGGCGRGACCCAGATGCAGACACGGGAGGCAGATGGTTCGAGTCTCTGAAATGTATTATAATCCAAGGGGCAGGCAAGAGAATGGTCGTGGACAGGCAAA
This sequence comes from Salvelinus sp. IW2-2015, assembly GCF_002910315.2. Taxonomy (NCBI): domain Eukaryota; kingdom Metazoa; phylum Chordata; class Actinopteri; order Salmoniformes; family Salmonidae; genus Salvelinus; species Salvelinus sp. IW2-2015. The sequence continues at coordinate 35,291,082 of NC_036840.1, forward strand.
AGATCATAAACAAGGTCAGAGCCCAGGAGGTACAGAGTGGCAGGCAGGCTCGAGGTCAGGGCAGGCAGTATGGTAAGGCGGGTTCAGAGTCAAGGCAGGCAAGGGTCAAAACCGGGAGGACTAGCAAAAGAGAGATAAGAAAAAGCAGGAGCACAGAAAAACACGCTGTTGACTTGACATGACRAACTGGCCACAGACAAACAGGGAACACCGGAATAAACACCCAGGGACTAATGGGGAAAACGGGTGACACCTGGAGGTAGATGGAGACAATCACAAAGACAGGTGAAACAGATCAGGGTGTGACATGTAGTCTATTTTGTGGTTGTGTGTACATGTAAACGTTATGTTTCAAGAAGGCCTTCATTTATATGTTTCAAGAAGGCCTTTTGGGGCATAACAGGTGAGATTAACATGGTGTCTAAGAACAGGGTAAATCTGTTCCCTGCTACCCATGTAGCAGGGAACTGCTACCCATATGCCACCCATGTAAACCCCGCTGGGTAAGGAAAAATATATTTTCTTGTTTATTTGATTTGATTTGATTCTAAAGGCTTTATGAAGTGTGTTGCTAGGCTTGTTGCTTCACAGGGTTATCTGAGGTGTATATCGTTCAGCGGCTCTGCGATAAATTCAATTTATTAATTTGCTATTGATTATTTATATGTTGACAGGTAGCATAAGTTTTAGCCGTTCCTGGCCCGAGCCATCTGTTAATCAGAGACAGTTACAATTGGAGGCATATGTTGCCAGTCAGAGTTTACGAAAGTGTGTACAATGAATTCCAAAAAGTTCCATGATTTATGCATTAACTTGCTAATCTAAGTGCCTATTAGCTTCCAGACGCAATTACTGCAATGTAGAGAGGTAGAGGGGGATGACCTACGGGGGGAAAGATCAATTATTTACTCCCAAACCATAGAATTTCCCCTTTTCACATTCCTGCTGATTTCAAAGTGGAATAAAAGAACATGTGAAAAAAAAGGCCTCCTCTTCTCCCTGAGTTTGCTAAGCAGTGGAAAGAGGGTTGCCTAGGAGAGGTGCAAGTTKATATTCTGCCAGAGCACACCTCATTGAAATCAGTAGCGGGAATGTAAATGCCCAGGTTCCATCCCTTCAACCAGGCGCTGATGTGAATTTATATTTATGTCAGAGGCATATGTAATTTGATTTCCAAAGTCAATTGTATTGTATTGTGAAGGTCACATCGTAGTGGATTCAAGTACATTAGAAGTATGGTTTGGATTTAATATTTGATGTGCATACGGACGTGGCGGCTGTGAAGTCTGGAGGCCCAGGCAGTGAATGAAATAAAATTGTAAAAYCCCAAGCCGAGATGTAAAAAGAAAACCAACTTGCGGATATACCAGACAGTCCACACCAAGCAGGGGAATTTTTTTTCCAGTAAGCACAACGTCCTTTGGATTTTAATTCCATCTGTGTTTCCTGACTATCTAAAAACGTTTCCCCCTCTAAATATCCTCGTCTAGATCTGTGGCGGTTTGTCCATTTCCTGTAACAAACCATTAAGATTATGTCACATTCTGCGTTTGCCACACCATTGGTGGGTTCCCATTTAATGCACTACACTCAGTGGCTTTAGAAACTTAAAAGTTCTCACAATGAATCATTCTGTGGCCTCTTAACAAACTACAAGCAATCYCTTTAATAACCAAGTTGAAGGCAGAATGTACAGTGTCAAACATTTAGAACCTAAACCTACAGAACCAAGTAGTAGGATTAACAGTTAAGTGCGTGATATACTTGACTATAAAAGTCTAAGCATATGGAGACTAAAGGTTATTGAATGAAGTTCCAGATGACATTCATGAGTCGAACAACCCACATACTGTACCTCTGCTCTCTGGCACAGAAAAAGTATCAAGCATATTTGAAATGTCTGTGACAGCTTCCCTTTGGCCTCAGTTCAGATGGTCACTAGTTCAATCCCCTCATGTCAAAAATGACTTTTCATGCTCACGAYTTAAGAGTTCCTCTCTTTGGCAAATCAATTCTTGTTTTGTAGACGAGCGGGGAGTTTTTATTTGTGTTTTAAACAAGACTCCCGATTTCACAGCTCTAACATCGACCACCATGGCAGAGAAAGGACTCTTCAGCCCTTGAGAATGTGAGTAGGGTGTTCTTCTATAATCAAAGCAGGAAAGAAACAGCGAGATGAAAGGGAAAAGGGCTGAAATCCCCGCCTGCCTGACAACTCTGCCTGGCTTYTTCTTTATTTTCTTTTCAACGTTTTTTTTGCCTGAAAAGACAGAAACATTGTCACGCTGTGATTTTTGCAACATATTAAARTATAAAAGCAAAGCTTCTTTACATTCCGCCGCAGAGTGTGGAGCGTTAACAAGGCCCGGTGCCAGGAGATGATCAATGGACGCCACAATGGCAGACGTCACAGAGCGCCTAATTGAAACTGCGGTCAAGTCTCTCTGTAGGAGTGATGTTCTCACACAGCAGACAACTACTGACCAATCAGTTACTGAGTGATTTTCAATCCAGCTGTGCCTTCTAACTTAGAACTAACACCGACGCATCATATGCCTTCTAGTATAGAACTAACAACGAGGTAAACCATAAGTGAACCCAACATTGGAGATTTGCAGAGAAATGTGTTTATTTCTGTCTCATGGTTTTCCCAACGATGGCCTGCTTAGCCTCCCCTTGGCTTTGTTTTTTAAGAACAAATACGTTTTTTACAAAAAACATAATCTACTTAACAAATAATGATCATGCGCACTGTGTCACAATCACCTAACCTCCCCTACATCTAAAATATCATCCTGAATACCAAGAAAACATCAACAATTAAAACGTAAAAAAACATTTGTGGTGCTTCCACTAGCAATTTTCTCCATCTCATTCAAAATATTAGTATTTTCAATAATTCTACCACTACTACTACTACTACTACTTTCACTACTACTACTACTACTACTACTACTACCACTACTACCACTTTTGCTACTACTTCTACCACTACTACTACTACAACTACTACTACCACTTTCGCTACTACTACTACTTCCACTACTACAACTACCACTTTCACTACTAATAATTCCACTACTACAACCACCATGAATAGTGCTACTACCACTACAACTACTACTACTACTACTACTACTACTACCACTACTACTACTACTACTACCACTTTTACTACTACTACTACTACCGCTGCTGCTACTACACTACTACTGCTACTACTAAAACTACTACTACTACCACTATTAGTACTTKCGCTACTACTACTACTACTACTACTTCCACTACTACTACTACTTCCACTACTACTACTACTACTACTACTAATTTCACTACTACAACTACGACCACTACTACTACTACTTCCACTACTACTACTACTACTACTACTACTACTATTACGATCACTACTAATACCACTACCACTACACCATTACTACTACTACAACTACCAAAACCACCACTAACACTACAAGTACTACTACTACTACTTCTACTACCATCACTACTACTACTACCACTACTACTACGTTCACTACTACTACTACTACTACTACTACTACCACAACTACTACCACTTCCACTACAAATACTACTACTACTACCTCTACTACTAATTTCACTACTACAACATATATCACTACTACTACTACTACTACTACTTCCAATACTTCTACTACTACTCCTTTCACTACTACTATAACTTTCACTACTACTACTACTACTAATTTCACTACTACTACTACTAATTTAACTACTACTACTACTACCACCACTGCTACTACTACTACTACTACTACTACCACTACTACTAATTTCACTACTACTACTATCACCACTGATACTACTACTACTACTACTACTAATACTACCACTACTACTRATTTCACTACTACTACCACTACCGCTGCTGCTGCTAAAGCTACTACTCCTACTATTACTACTACTACTACTACTACTGCTACTGCTACTACTACTACTACTACTACAACCACTACTACACTCTACTATCACTACCTCTGCTAATACCACTAATTCCACTACTGCTGCTGCTGCTAAAGCTACTACTGCTACTACTACTACTACTACTACTACTACTACTACTACTACTACTACTACTGCTACTACTACTACTACTACTACTACTACTACTACTATCATTACTACTACCACTACTACTATATCACTACCTCTGCTAATAATACTACTACTACTACCACTTTCACTACTACTACTACCGATACCACTACTATCACCACTACTACCACCACTTCTACAACTACCACTACTGCTACTAATACCATTACAACTACATCATTACTACTACTACAACTACCACTACTACTACTACCGCGATCACTCCTAATACCACTACCATKACACCATTACTACTACTACAACTACCAAAACCACCACTAACACCATGAGAACTACTACTACCACAACTACTACCACTTCCACTACAAATACTACTACTACTACCTCTACTAGCAATTTCACTACTACTACCACTATTGATGCTACAGCTACTAGTACTGCTACTACTACTAATACTACTACTACTACTAATTTCACTACTACTACTAATTKCACTACTACAATTAMTACCACTGCTACTACTACTTCCAATACTTCTACTACTACTACTTTCACTCCTACTATACCTTTCACCACTACTACTACTACTAATTCCACTACTACTACTAATTTAACTACTACTACTACTACTACCACTGCTACTACTACTACTACTACTACCACTACTACTAATTTCACTACTACTACTACTAATTTCACTACTACTACCACTAACACCACTCCCATTACTTATACTACTACATCTACCTCTACTACTACTACTACTACTACAACCACTACTACTAATTTCACTACTACTATTACTACCACTACTACTACTACTATACTACTACCACTACTACTAATTTACTACTACTACTGCTACTACTACTACTACTACACTACTACTACTACTACTGCTGCTACCACTACTACCACACTAATGCTACTACTACTACCCCTACTACTGATTTCACTACTACTACCACTACTCTACTACTACTTTAACTAATACTACCACTACCATTACTTCTACTACTACTTCACTACTACTACTACTACTACTACTACAGCTACTACGACAACTACCACTACTACTAATTCACTATTACTTCTTACCACTAATGCCCTACTCTACTTATGGCTAAAACTACAACTACTACTAATTTCACTACTACTACCACTACTGCAGCTGCTTCTACAGCTATTACTACTACTACTACTATACTACTACTACTACTACTACTACCACTACTCCTGCCACTACTACTACTATCACTAACTCTGCTAATACACACTACTACTACTACCACTACTACTACTACCACAACCACTACTACAACCACACTACTACTACTACTACTACTACTACTACTATACTACTAATACCACTACCAGTACCACTACTTCTGCTACTACCACTACCACCACCACTACTACTACTACCACACCATTACCACTACTACTACTGCTGATACCACTACCATTACACTAATACTACTACTACGACTACTACTACTACCATTACACACCACTACTACTACCATTACACCACTACCACTACTGCTGTGCTGCTACTGCTGTTGCTGCTGCTGCTAACTACTACTACTACTACTACTCACACTACCTCTGTTAATACTACTACTACTATTGCTACTACTAGTACTTTACTACTACTACTCCACTACTAATACTAATACCACTACCACTACCTCTGCTACTACTACTACTACTACTACCACTACTCCTGCCACTACTACTACTATCACTACCTCTGCTAATACCACTACCCACTAATACCACTACTACACTACCACAACCACTACTACTACTACTACTACTAATACCACTACCAGCACCACTACCTCTGCTACTACTGTACTACCCTACCTCCACACTACTACTACTACTACCACCATACACTACTACTACTGCTGCTACCACTACAATTACCACTAATACTACTATCTACTACCATTACCACACTACTACTACCATCCACCACTACCATTACTGCTGTTGCTGCTACTGCTGTTGCTGCTGCTGCTGCTACTACTACTACTACTACTACTACTACAACAACCTCTGCTAATACTACTACTACTTTATTGCTACTACTAGTACTGTTACTACTACTACTTCCACTACTACTACTACTATATACCACTACCACTGCTCTGCTGCTACTACTACTACTCTACTACTTCTACTACTACTACTACTACTAACTATTCCACTACTACTACTAATACCACTACCGCTACTATTCTACTACACTACCACTACTACTACTATTACTACTGTTACCGCTACTAGCACCACTACCACTACCACTATCTTTGCTAATACTTCTACTGCTATTACTACTAGTACTGCTACTACTAGTACTACTTTTACTACTATACTAACCACTACCACCACCACTACTACCCACATTACCACTACTACTGCTGCTGTTACTACTACTACTACTACTACTATACTACTACCATTACCACCACTACTACTACTGCTGTTGCTGCTACTACTGTTGCTGCTGCTGCTACTACTGCTACTACTATTACTACTACTACTACCTACCACCACCAATACTACTACTACTACCACCATTACCACTACTACTGCTGCTGCTGTTACTACTACACTACTAGTACCATTACCACCACTGCTACTACTGCTGTTGCTGCTACTGCTGTTGCTGCTGCTGCTACTACTACTACTACTGCTGCTACTACTACTACTACTGCTGTTGCTGCTACTGCTGTTGCTTCTGCTGCTACTACTACTGCTGCTACTACTACTACTACTACTGCTGTTGCTGCTACTGCTGTTGCTGCTGCTGCTACTACTACTACTACTACAACTACTACTGTTACTACTACTACTACTACTACTACTATACTGCTGCTACTAACTACTACCTAACTAGTACTACTACTACTGCTTCTACTGCTACAACTACTGCTGCTACTACTMCTACTACTACTACTACTACTACTACTACTAATACTGCTTCTACTGCTACAACTACCGCTACTACTAGTACTACTACTACCACCACGACTACCACTACCACTTCAACTACAACCAACAGTAAGTCCCCTAAGGGACAATGCAGTGTAGACTCAACATCCCAGATGGCACAGTCAGCCTCTGTGTTATGGTGTCATGGCTGGCATGTTGCAGAGGAAGCGTCTGTGTGGCGTATGAATAAAACCTCCTAATCTTCCAATCCAATCTGCAGAAAATCAAGATCGGATCCACCGAACCAAAGCTTTGTTTTCTCTGACTCCCCCAGCGCTCCTCAGGAGAGAAGCTGTTAGAGATGAGGAGAGAGTAGAGGGAGGGAAACAGAGAGAGTCATTCCACCTCAGAAAATACAATAAAGAGGATTTCCACACCCAACATCTCAGATTGTTCCGAAATCATTTCTGTAGTTGAAAACAGATAATGTTTGCATTCCTGCAACATTATTTTGTTGAAATATAATTTGATATCTGATAAATTAAGCTAATTGAGTGCACACAAAGTGGCTGTTATAATGTATAGGATTCATATAATATTCAATCAATATAGTACCTAACATCTGACTTGGACCATATTTCTTCCTAACAACGGATCAATAGCCACCCACAGATTCCCAACACCCCACTCCAATCCCAACCCAATAACAGGTATACAGAATCAGTCCTCATTGTTTGACAAGTAGTATGGAGCTGCTGCTTGGAGTATTGTTTCTTCATCCTTTGTAACGTATTCCCTGGGAATCTGGTGATGTTTTTGTTTTATTTCTGTTATGAGAAATTAGAAATTGAAGTTGCATTACTTGTTGCATTAAATTAGCATAAATTAGCGTGAAAGGCCCACATTTTACCCAGTAGATACCACTGGTCCTGCAACTGCCACCAAACCCTTTTATGTTCTTTGCTGGTCTCGTGCTTATTAAATGGATCACAATGTTTCCCTAGCAACGTTGGATAGAAAACCAATAGCTGAAATGACATGGAATGACCCGAGACCCCACTGTATACAAGCGTTTCGCTACACCCAAAATAACATCTGTTAAACACGTGTATGTGACCAATAAAATTTKATTTGACAAGAGAGGGCAGCAGAGAGAGAGATACCAAAAAGATAATTACTTAACACATTGGAAAGAATTGACAAAAAACTGAGCAAACTACAATGCTATTTGTCCCTAAACAGAGAGTACACAGTAGCAGAATACCTGACCACTGTGACTGAGCCAAACTTAAGGAGAGCTTTGACTATGTAAAGCCTTGCTAGCCTTGCTATTGAGAAAGGCCACCGTAGGCAGACCTGGCAATCAGGAGAAGACAGGCTATGTACACACTGCCCACAAAATGAGGTGGAAACTGAGCTGCACTTCCTAACCTCCTGCCAAATGTATGACCATATTAGAGACACATATTTCCCTCAGATTACACAGATCCACAAATAATTAGAAAACATACCCAATTTTGATTAACTCCCATATCAACCAGTGAAGAACAAACACCAATGTAAATACAACCCATATGTGTTTTTTTAATTTCCCTTTTGTACTTTAACTATTTCCACATAATATGACATTTGAAAAGTTTGTATTATTTTGGAACTTTTGTAAGTGTAATGTTTACTGTAAATTGTTATTGTTTATTTCACATTTGTTTATTATCTACTTCACTTGCTTTGAAAATGTAAACATTTGTTTCCCATGCCAAGAAAGCCCTTAAATTGAACATTGAATTGATTTGAGAGAGAGAGAGAGAAGGAGATGGAAGACCCCATGCTGGGGTGCTGTCAGAGGATGTTTGTGGAGATGAAGTGATGACCAGAGAGAGACAGAGAGAGAGAGAGAGAGAGTCCTATGATAACGGCTTCATTGTACTTTTACTGTGAGTACAAAATAAGGGGAAGATGCAGATTCAAAGTAGAGAAACAAGGTAACATCTTACCTCTAGGAGTCAACACCATGGGAAATGAGAGGCAAATGCAAGCCCTTACTTTGGATGTGAACAGTCCATTTGAGATGCAATCTTGGACCTACTGAATGACATGGCTGTAATGCTGCCAATATCTTAACCAAATGTCCCTTCACTGAACTGGAGAGATATAGAGTACTGATAAATCTAGTTGGAGTCTAGAGGCCAGCGACTAGCAACAACCTCATACTGATGCCGTTATGCAATCACTTTTGTAATTGACTTCACTCCTAGTGGCTACTCCTGTTTTCATGGCTCACACAAGGAAGTCCACAGCAGTTGTCAGAAGAAGCTGTGAGTGGCACCGTAACACCCACTGTTTCACTCTCCTCCATTTCCCCAAATCTGACTTCCATGAAAAGTGACAGGCTAGGTAGGTTTGGCAAGTCCTTATTTCTTTGCCACCCTAGTGATGCACAACAGCAGACGCTAACTCAATTTCACACCCGAAATCCTTAAAGATACTCACAGGTACACTTTATACACAGAATCATGAACACTGGCACACCATACCACTAATGCTACACTCCTTACTAATGCTAATGCTACACTCCTTACTAATGCTAATGCTACACTCCTTACTAATGCTAATGCTACACTCCTTACACATTTTCATGGCGCTGTGCTAATATAGTGTTGCAACATTCACAGCAACAACTTCAGTGTGTTATAAAATAAGGTCAATATTTTCCCCTGGGGGTGATGGGAAAGAGTGCTGGAGGGAATAGCAGCCTTTTTACAGACTCCGTCCTGACCAATTGTGCTATTTGTGTTTTTTCTTTCTCCAATCGCAACTTTCTTTGTACATAATGTTTCAACCTTTGTTTCCTATGRCCGAAAAGAGCTTCTGGATACCAGAATCCCTCATTTGGATGAGGACTTCTACTTTAATGAGTTGGAGGCAAAAGACATATTGATTATCCCAGACCAGACCCAAATCCCCAATACTAGGAGAAGGAGGAGGCCAGTGTGTGGGATAACTGACGAGACTATGTCGGGGAGTGGATAAACAGCCTCTGCCCTCCATTCTATTGGCGAATCTGCAATCACTGGAGAATAAACTGGACAATCTCCTTTCAAGGCTAATACCTCATAGTAAATTGTAGACCATACTATTTACCAAGAGAGTTTTCATCTATTTTTTTCGTAGCTGTCTATTTACCACCACAAACCGATGCTGGCACTAAGATCGCACTCAACGAGCTGTATAGGGCCAAAAGCAAACAAGAAAATACTCACCCAGAGGCAGCGCTCCTAGTGGCTGGAGATTTAAATGCAGGAAAACTGAAATCCGTTTTACCTCATTTCTACCAGCATGTCACCTGTGCAACTAGAGGTGAAAAAACATTAGATCACCTTTACTTCACACACAGAGACATATACAAAGCTCTCCCTCACCCTCCATTTGGCAAATCTGACCATTACTCTATCCTCCTGATTCCTGCTTACAAGCAGAAACTCAAACAGGAAGTATCAGTGACAATACAGATGTGGTCTGATGAAGTGGATGCTAATCTACAGGACTGTTTTGCTAGCACAGACTGAAAAATGTTTCAGGATTCATCCGATGGCATTGATTATAATCTACTACTAGAAAGATGTAAAAATGTGGTATTTACACAGAAGTATTTGACTCTCAAGGTCTATGTGCTTTTTTCAAATGTACAACAGAAGTAGTTTATTTTTATWTTTACTATTATTATCATTTTTGTTACACGCTGCCTTAAAGGCTTATGGTGTTCCTTGGATTTCAMATTCATGTAAACATCAATATTCTGACTGGATGTATGTCAAATCTAAAACCAATGGAATTGTATCTGTTATTTACGTTGATGGTACAAACGAACCCTTGAAGATTTGTAAACCATTGAATAATGAGTTTCCAGTAGTAGAGGGAGACATTGAGTGGGAAACTGTGTGGAGTAACACACGTCAAGCATCTCGGAACCCTAATCATCAAATAATTCATTTCAACTTCATTCATAGAGCTTACGCTACTCCATGTCTTTAGTACCTTCCCCTTTATGTACTTTCTGTTCACAGAAGGTCATCGGCTCATTTATGCATGTAATGTGGAATCGTCGTCAGGTTTATTGTTTCTGGAAAAATACCACTGTATCCCTATTAAAAATTATTGGAGTTGATGTACCTTACTCTACTGTTCTGTTGCTGTTTAATGACAGCACATCAGTATCAACGTCATTAGATCACAAAAGGTGTGTCTAGCAGGCATAACTGCTGCAAATAAATGCTTGCCTTGAGACACCAACATACACCGGTATAGGTTATTGATAAGCATGCAATGATTATCATGTGATATGGACGTGCACTGACAAGGTATTTGTCATTTGTCCAATTCTATTTATTCTGCCGATTAATTTAATATAGAATAATAATGATTAAAATTGAGTCACCGGCGAACCATCAAACAGGCAAAGCATCAATACGGGATCGAATCCTACTACACCAGCTCTGACACTCATCCCATGTGGCAGGAACTATCACGGATTACAAAGGGAAACCCAGCCGCGAGCTGTCCAGTTACGCGAGCCTATCAGACGAGCTAAATACAATCCATGCTCTCGTCGAGGAAAGCAACACTGAACCATGCATGAGAGAAACAGCAGTTACGGACTACTGTGATCACGCTCTCCGTAGCCAATGGGAGTCAGACCTTTAAACAGGTTAACATTCACAAGGCCGCAAAGCCAGACAGATTACTAGGAAGCGTACAAAGAGCATGCGCTGACCAGCTGGCACGTCTTCACTGACATTTTCAACCTCTCCCTGACCCAGTCTGTAATACCTACATGTTTCAAGCAGACCACCATAGTCCATGTGCACAAAAACGCCAAGGTACCCTGTCTAAATGACTAAATGACACCTCTATACCAGGCGGTTTCAGAGGAAGGCTCTAAAAAGTGTCAACAACTCCAGCCACCCGAGTCATAGACTGTTCTCTCTGATACCACAGAAGCAGGTAGTCTAGTGGTTAGAACGTTGTACTAGTAACCAAAAGGTTGCAAGATTGAATCCCCGAGCTGACAAAGTAAAACATCTGTCCTTCTGCCCCTGAACAAGGCAGTTAACCCAATGTTCCTAGGCCATCACTGAAAATAAGAATTTGTTCTTAACTGACTTGCCTAGTTAAATAAAGGTAAATAAAGCAGTACTAAGTCTGGGACTAATCAAATGCCTACCCAGACTATTTGCATTGACCCTATTTTTCTACACTGACTCTGCACACTCACTGGACTTTACCCACACACACACATTCTACACTGACACTCCACACACACACATGCATATTGACGCCACACACACCCACACATAGACACACTTTCACACTCTTCACATGTGCGGCTGCTGCTCTGTTTACTACCTACATGTACATTAGTGCTGAGCGAGTAGTGGTTTTCTAGGTTGGTCCGGTTTCGGTTCAATAATTTTTTTAAACTATCACGTTTTGGATWTTGGTTTCAATAAAACATTTTTGACATTAAATGTACTGCATCGCAGTGCTAGAGGCGTCACTACAGACCCGGGTTCGATCCCACGACCGGGAGATCCATGAGTCGGCACACAATTAGCCCATTGTCATCCAGGTTAGGGGAGGGTTTGGCCGGCTGGAATGTCCTTGTCTCATTGCGCTCTAGCAACTCCTTGTRGTGGGCCGGGCGCATCCACGCTGACTTCGGTCGCCAGATATASRGTGTTTCCTCTCACACATTGGTGCAGCTGGCTTCCGGATTGCTAGAGCGAGCAGTGTGTCAAGAAGCAGTGCGGCTTGGCGGGGTCTCGACCTTCGCCTCTCCCGAGTCTGTACAGGAGTTGCAGCAATGGGACAAGACTGTAASTACCAATTGAGAAGAAAAAGGGCTAACATTTTTTGGGGTATTTGTTATCGAAATTCCAAAGCCAAAAATAGTGAACATTTAATTGACAAAACATTGAAAATATTCCATTGYCTCTGTCAGGTTCACATTCGGTAGAAATCAGAAGAAAAATWGGAAATTACTATGAAATAATAACATATGTCAGTTGTGTAAATTACTTCATTTTGTTTTGATGACTTTATTATCTTTCATTCCTTAAAGTCATCATCTCATCTCTGCTCAGGCAGTAGCAGCCAAACAATATTATCTCTGTACTCGCCATACTGTTCTGTCTTGAGACATCCTATTTAGCTAGGCTAGCTGTGGAGCTGTTTGACCAAATTATTTTACTAGTTCCTTCAAGAAAGATAAGGCATACTTTCATGAAATGTCTCAATCCCTCTCTCTCTCGTCATTGTGTTGTGTACATTCGTCTCTCATGCAGTYTATGTGGTCTGTGTGTATCTAACCTAACGTAGCAGGCATTMAAGTTTATCCATCRCTGCCTCAAACGGAAAAACCAGGCGCAATGGATTATRGTCRTTGTATTTAATTTCCACGTTCCTGCGCTGAACTAGGTTGATTATTTGCTTAATGAAAACTACAACTCCCTTCAGCCAAGTGTACCACATAGTTATTGAATTGAGTTCACCCCAAAAAATTACTCAATGGAATGCAAGTAATTGAACAGACGTCGGTCAAATAGTTGTTTAATAAACATAAAATAAAATAAACAGAAACGTTGGTTAATCGCTCAGCACTAATGTACATATTACCTCAATTACCTCACCTAACTCGCAGCCCTGCACACTGACTCGGTACCGGTACTCACCTTGTATATAGCCTCGTTAATAGTCATTTTTAGTCCTACATTTTTTTTTTTATGTATATTTATATATATTATTATATATTATATATATTATATTATATATATATATTATATTTATATGTTTTTTTCTCTGTATTGTTGGAAAAGCACTCTTAAATAATCATTTTACAATAAAGTCTACACCTGTTGTATTCAGCACATGTGACAAATAAAATTAGATCTTTGATTTGATTTGAACAGTACATCAAACAGATGTGGCTCTAAATTAGAGTGGAGGAAACCAACAATGCTGAATAATGAACACAGCAGGATCATTTGTTTCCAGTGAGGGAGAGTCTAAAAGGCGATGGGCCCCAAGCCAAGGTTCTCAGAAAGGCAAAGACGAATTAACATATTTTCTGACACCTGAATGACGCAAACGATCATCATATAAGTTTTAGGTCAAACTTTACAAAGTATACATTGAAAATATACAAAAAAAAATGTAGAAAGGAGTTTGCAAGTCGTTTAGGCTAAACTATAAAAAAATATTTTTATAAATTGTTAATAAAATATGTAATAAACAGTTTTTGTTGGCCTAAGCCAACTAAGACAAAAAATTACCATATATGCATGGATGTRACAGGTGAGGAGGAAGAACACGCATGGTTCATAGTGTAGTAAGTACATCGTATGTTTAAACGGGAGCTAGTTAAGAGTTAAGAGATAATTTCCAAGGATCTGCTGCTTTTTCWTACCAGGTATCTGAAACTAGTGTGGCACCGTGGCAGTGATGACATTCATTAAGTAGGCCCTGGATGCTGATGCGGGAGAAGTTTAATAAAATATGCACATATTTCTACTGGGAAAACCACAAAGYCACTATTTCCACGTGAGCTATCTCAATCTAAATGTTTCCCATTAAATATGAATGTGAGTTACTAGATATGATGAATTATTGACTTATTTACCAATATCATTACAGATTACATATCTGGACACTGGTCGGTATTTTATGCATTTTGAAGAATATGTCAATATATCTTATGAATCAACTTTGTTCCAACTAAACATTTCTAAACTGTTTGGATTCACAAGACCTTCTGGGATTGGATTAAATACTAGTTCACATTATTTACATGACTAAGTTTAAAGTATGTTGTGAAATCAGGGCTAACAGTACAGCGTTAATACTTGATGTTCTCTACTGTATTTAATAGCCTTTCTCACGTACTGAACGATACATTATCTACACATGTGTGTGCTTGGTAAAACATGATCTACAGTATGTGAAATGTGGGTAAAGCAGTAGCCTGAGTGGCAAGGACCCCACAGTGTGGACGACACAGTGGGTGAACACAGATCACAGGCATCAGTATTCCACCACTCAATCTAAACAAGGCAGCAAAGTCAATGTTTCCCAGTGTGCCGTCTTTCTCATCAGCACACAAAACACCATATGGCTGCTCCAGGTAAGAGCACATTCCCACATACACAAAGATCTCCAGACACTGGCTCAAAGCCACCTTCATGTTTTGTTCCTCTCCTAGTGTGTGTGTGTGGTGTGTGTGTGGTGTGTGTGTGTTGTGTGGTGTGTGTGTTCGTGGTTTGTGTGTGTGGTGTGTGTGTGTGTTGTGTGTTGTGTGTGTTGTGTGCTGGTTGACAGATGCGTTTTTCTGCTGACAGTGTGATCTATGGTGAGCCCCGCTGGCTTCGCACCAAGCTATTGCTTAATTCATTGACATTTTGATAATTGCCTCGGGGCAGTTTGCAGAGGAATTATGGCTCTAACAGGATTGGATTAAAAAAAATACATTACCATTTCAGATTTAAGGGGAATAATCTTTGAGGAGCTTCGACACAGGGGAGACAGAAGGAGGAAGGCGGCAGAGGTGCTAAGGCTCACCAAGAGAGTGTGACGGAGTGTTTGTAATGAGAAAGGAGGAGGAGTTATGGATGGTTGGGCCTCTACTCTTCCTTTTCTAGCCGGTGGTTTATACAAGGTGTTTATCACGTGGCTGGCCATGACAGCATCAGAAATGGCTTGTCAGGCTCTGAAATTTCGTGGTAATAATACATGTTGAAACCATAACCGCGTCTTGTCACCCACTGTAATTGCTACTCCTTCCAGTTATTGTCTCCAGCTACCCTGCTCATCACTCATATAATTTTTTATAATGTTGAGTGTGTGTGGGGGATGTAGGGTGTGTGTTTATGTGGTGTGTAGAGGAGTGGGTGGTATGTGTGAGTGAGTAGTGAGATGGAGTGAGTGAGTGAGTGACTGATGAGTGAGTGAAGTGGATGAGTGAGTGAGCTCGAGGTGAGTGAGTGAGGTGTCGAGTGATGTGAGTGAGGAGTGATGACGGACTGTGATAAGTGATATATATAGTGATGAGTGATTGGTGTGTGTGGGTTGTGTTGTGGGTTTGTGCAAATCGGGCCTATCAAACCATACCCTATGAAAAATTCTTTAAAATCTGCCCTATGATGTCTCTCCTCCGAATCCCTCCTCCTCTTCCTCCTCTTCTCCCGATGTTTCGGTTGCAATAGATCCTTTGGGGCAACAAGTCGACTATCCAACACAAACCACGTAATTTGCTGTAAATGTGTCAGTTATTCAATCATCTCTTAATAGCATGTCAAAAAATACACAAGACAAAAAGTCTAATAGCCACTTCAATGGTTAAGTCAGTACGAAATGTTGAATTATTAACAGTATTACAGAACGCATTGGTCCAGTTCATTTGCAATTGAAGATGTGTGTTGTCAGTGTTAAATCCTGATCAGCTATAGGCCAGTAGTACTGCTTAAAGAAATACAAACTGAGAGACAGAGACCACCGCTCATTTGAATCCATCTTCAAACCTCCTAACGATTTGTGGCTGAAATGCAGGTAACACTTGAGTAACACTTGAGTAAATGAGGGATATAAAAGTATATTTAAAGCAGGTGCTTCCACCCAGGTGTGGTTCATGAGTTAATTAATAAATGAACATCCCTTCATGTTAAGATTCATGTATAAAAACACCCAGTTGCCCAATACTTTGGATACCATGGCAAGAAGAGAAGATCTCGGTGATTTGGAGAGGGGATTGTGTGTGTGTGTGTGTGTGTGTGTGTGGCTGGTGACAGATGCGTTTTTCTGCTGACAGTGGTGATCTATGGTGAGCCCCGCTGGCTTCGCACCAAGCTATTGCTTAATTCATTGACATTTTGTATAATTGCCTCGGGGCAGTTTTGCAGAGGAATTATGGGGCTCTAACAGGATTGGATTAAAAAAATACAATTACCATTTCAGATTTAAGGGGAATAATCTTTGAGGAGCTTCGACACAGGGGAGACAGAAGGGAGGGAAGGGGGCGGGGCAGAGGTGCTAAGGCTCACCAGGAGAGAGTGTGACGGAGGTGTTTGTAATGAGGAAAGGGGAGGGAGGGGTTATGGATGGTTGTGGGCCTCTACTTTCCTTTTTCTAGCCGGTGGTTTTATCAAGGTGGTTTATCACGGTGGCTGGCCATGACAGCATCAGAAATGGCTTGTCAGGCTTCTTGGAAATGTTCGTGGTAAGATAATGACATGTTGAAACCATGGAACCGGCGTCTTGTCACCCACTGGTAATTGCTACTCCTTCCAGTTTATTGTCTCCAGCTACCCTGCTCATCACTCATATAATTTTTTATAATGTTGAGGTGTGTGTGGGGGGGATGTAGTGTGCGGCACCACTGTGTGCTGGGCAGGGAGGATGTCAGTGTGTTTGTGTCTCAGTGTGTGATTGTATGTTGAGCTGCTGTCTGGTGGCCTGATGTGCTGAATGTGGTGAGTGACCCCGTGACACGTTGCACGTGATCGTCGACCGTGACGCTCCGCGCACCACGATAGAGTTGACTTGTGAGTGAGTGATGTGATGAGTGACCGTTCGATGTGCAGTGACCGTGATGGTGCAGTGACCATCGTTGAAGTGAGTGAAGATGAGTGAGTTGAGTGAGCTCTGCGCTCTTGACTCAGCACACAAGTGCAATGTGAGTGAGTGAGTGAGTGAGTCAGATGAGTGAGTGAGTGAGTGATGTGTGTGTGTGTGCCCGACGTGGTTGCTGTGCTGTGTGCATCCCTATCTCATGAATCCATTGACCCCATACTGGGAAAAAATCCTTTTAAATCTGCCCTATAGCATCTCTTCCTCCTGAATCCCTCCTTCTCTTCCTCCTTCTCTTTCTCTCCGAATCTAATGTCCTCGCGTTGCAACCTAGATCCCTTCTGGGGCAACAAGTCGACTAATATCCAAAACACAAACCACGCTAATTTGCTCTGTAAATGCTGTCAGTTATTTCAATAATCTCTACATAGGCATCGTCAAAAAATACATAAAGACCAACAAAGTCTGATAGCCACTTCAATGGTCATAATGCTCAGTAACGGAAATGTTGAATTATTACAGTTTACAGAACGCCATTCGTCCAGTTCATGCAAGCATGAAGATTGTCGTCTGTCCAGTGTTTAAATCCGCTGATCCAGCTATAGGCAGTAGTTACTAGCTTAAAGATAATACAAAACTAGACGATCAGACTACACCGCTATTGGCACATCATCTCTTCATCTGCACAATCATACCTCTTCAATGAGCCCCTCCTCTTATCGTACCGATGTTGCTCGCTATCAATTCTGTCAGCCTAGAGCTCAATTACACGATTCTGTTCTCTACCACGGCAACTCACTCTGCTCGCATGCTAGAAATGCACGCGTGCATCTATTCTCACAAGCCCTAGCTTACTTATTGTGAAAACCCTCCATCGCGTGTCCCTCCACCCAGGTCCGTAGGCTCAGTGAGCATTCTACATCTTGTAATACAATCATGCTCACACATCCCCTCCATGTTAAGATTCATGCTGAGTAAAAACACCAGCCAGGTTGTCTCCATAGTGACATTTTCTGGATAACCATCCGGCCTCCTCACCAGAAAGCACACTCATTGATCCTTGTCTCTGAAGGACGCTGCTCGGTATTGTCGCTGTCTATGTCCGTTCTGCTGCCGTCTCTCCCACCTCGCTGCCTCTCTGACCACCTCTCTCTCTCATCTGACCTCTCTCTGGCCTCTCTCTGCCTCCTGTCTCCCTCTCTCCAACCTGCTTCTGCCTCTGCTGCCTCTCTCCCACCTCTCTGCCCACCTCTTCTCCAATCTCCTTGCCCTGCCTCCTCTGACCTACTCTTGTGCCCCACCCTTCTCTTGTCGTGGTGCGTGCGCTTCCCCTGTGCTTGCCTGCGCACCCCTCCCTTCTGCCCTTCTAACACTTCGAAGGTCTCCAAAACTTCCAATTTTGAACCCCCCTATATCCGAGGAAGAACGGTAGCCCTTGTAGACGAAGCGTGCGCGGCGTGAACAAACCTACAGTTTTTTCGGCTACCTATCCACACCGCACAGAAAAGAAGTAGACCAAGAAGAGTAGGCGAGACAAAATGTGTACATACTCATCTTGGAAAATAATAGGATGTCAACAGAGGGATCACGCCCCATTACCAAACAGTGATAATTACATCTAGGAGAACCCCAATTCTTCCGAGCGAGACCTAGTTAAAAAAAATTATCGTAATAGACACACACCACGCGCTCTATGTTTTATTCTAAAGACCGCTGTGTTTATGCGGTGGGTGTTTCCTTACTTTTTTACGCACATTGGGGTTGTTGGCCGAACTAATGTTAGATTATGAGTTTTCAGAAGTACAAGGTGGGATAAATTCAGAATCAAACACGGATATTAATATAAGAATAATGTTCATTATCTTACCATTAGTCGTAAATCCCCACGTTAGGCGTCATTTCGAGATTGACTATTACTGTAACAAAACATGCCACCCCGATGATAAGCACCAAACCCTTAGGGAAGCGTACCAGCCAATCTTTCCTTCAGCTCTGGTGCTCGGCTGGCCCACACGTGCATTTTGGTTCATAAAGACCTACAGATGAAGTATTCGTGCGCATAGGAGATTGATGATTTTTTTGATGACAAATTCTCTAATCAACGCTAACAATCACTGTGATTAATTATATTCCAAATATCAAGATCACAAACCAATTATCTACCACGTGTATAAACTTACGACTATATATCCCAACACAAGAGGATCTCTCATTTCTAGCCCTATGGGACTGTCTACGGACGTCGATATCCTCATCTAGTGGACATACTTACATTCTCGAGACCAGAGCCGTTCTTCAGCCATTCTACTATTTCCACCGTGTAATTATAGACCTATAGCAGTTCCTGAAAAGGCACATAAAAGCCTTTTGCCTGCCGTGTATCACTCCACGTAGTAGTAATAAGAGCACTATAATGCCACTATACATCAGAACCCTGTTCACCCACTTAAACATACACCGTTCATATCATATGACTACAGAGTCCTCCACACCAGAGCTCTTCTTCCACCTTTTACTACTACCAACTCTGCGTTAAGAGTTTCGTGATGATAGCTGAGATATAGATTCCAGTAGCCTCACAGAGTACCTTTTGCTGACGCGTGTAACTACAGACTGACATGGTCAATAGAGTGAGAAACTATATTTATTCACATTTTCAAAACACATTTATATATAGCCACGTGTAGGTAGATACTTGTATAGCATCCAAAATCAGCTTCAGAGAGTCTCGATCAACACTATTTAAATGAAACATATCACTTGGTAAACTACATGAGATTGCGTGAGTAGTATTGATACTCAAATACCCCCATAGCCTTTTCACCTTAAACTACAACGTGGTAACTACTTAGACATATACATCCAACGCGAGCAGCCCACGTTGTAAACCACTTACGATCACTGGTGTACTCCAATTAATTTGAATGTTACACGTAGTTTCTCAACCAGATGTCACTCGCAAGCAGTCGAACATTCACCTTTTACACCTGTAAACTTATCACTGCCTTTGTAAATTATTAGACTCGTTTTTTAACAACCAGTCCACAGAGTCCACCATGGAAGCACTTGTTCAACTTTTAACACTAAAGCGAGCGTGCGTAGAATGCTATAGCGACTATCTAGCAATCCCACTCCCCTAGTAATCCTTACACCCGTGAATACTGAACTAATCCTAAACCAGAGAGCTCCTTAATCACATCCGTGTAAATCGTAGTACGTGAAATGAGTTTATAAGAACATAGATCCAACCAAGCCCTTTCACCTTTAATACATGAGGTTATATAGACCCTTAATAGTAAACAGTCAAAGCCGCGTTGAAGAACTACACGCTGATAATATTAAACCTTCACCTCTTACCTAATAATCACCAGGAAGCCTTTCTCAGCGGCAATAAATGCGTACATATACAATGAATACATTAATTAGACCATCTAAGTCATCAACCTCTTAAGCGTACTTATCCAAGATCCTTACAATAAACAAAGTAGGTATCCAGAGACCTTCCAGGAGCCTCTGACAACCCTTTATCTTATCTGAACAACTACACCTGGTAATTATCACAGCTATCCTCCTAATGAATTAAGTCGCAGAACCACCGTACGTTCTTGTCGTGACCAAAGTGTTACAAACACATAGTGTTCCTCAGTATTCAAATCCCCATACTGTATCTTCTACTGTACCTACACAAATCAATGGATTTTAGGCTCTGATGAGATACATTCTATGACATTTAAAGAGCTGTCTCTAAAATGGCCGTCAAGTTTATTCATTTTTTACATACCAAGTCCCTTGTGAGAGGCTTCTGTGCACCTACCCCTTTGTCTGCATTTTCTGAGGCTTTTATGTTATTGGCTGTGGACTTCCAAAGGAAAAACGCTGTCTCATTAGTTTGCTCTTCTTCTCTCCTTCCTGTTTGGTATAATCTATCTCCCATGAAACCACATCCTGTCTGGTGGATTTTCAAATTACTCACACGCTCCTGTCCCCCACATCCCCGTCTCAGCGAAACTTCATCCCCATGTCCCACTTTACCGTTCAAAGATACCATCTGTGTTCTCTCCCTCTCTCTCTCTTTCACCATTAGCAAAACTCTGCCGCTCCAATCCTCAAAAAAAATCTCCTCATTTAACTTCAAAAGTTTCTTGTTGATGCTCTGACTCTTTTTTAGAGTCGGGATAATGCACCAGATGTATCCCATAATTCCTGCTGGGTCATGATGGGGAGAAATAATGCTGTTTACATCATGAACACAATGTTGCTCTCTAGCCACTTTCTTTTTAAGACACACAGGGTTTGATTGTTGTGTTAAACTAATACTCTCCTCACAATATTCTCAAGTTTATGTTCCGTCAACAACATTTCAAATTCCTCAACCTTGGTTATTATTTCTCCTCCCTCGCTATTTCAATGACCCGGCAGCAGTAGCAGTTGTATTATCTGTCCAACAGTGAAGGGACTTTGTACATTTAACAAAATGTAGCTATGTGATTATTGCGAGCGGGGTTACTCATATCTGCCACTCTCAGCAGAGCCGCCGGGCTTTGTGTGGCGACTCCAAAAGGTGTTGCGTCTCCGAGCCTCGACACCTTTGCAAGCGAGACAGATTCACAGTCAACCTCCTACTGATAAGCTTGAGAAATCCCCGAGAGAGGCGTTTCGATTAAAATAATCAACAGGGAGTGAAATATTCTCCATAGCGCTGTGTATAGTCAGCTACATACATTGTCGAGACATGCTATACTGTACTGATACATAAATACGCACTCATTCAGTTTTTATCATGTTGAGAATCACTGCCATCCCTTTTCTGTGTACTAACAACAACTAACGTATCCATAGTTACCACCACCCATCTTCCACACACCCAACCCTTTGTGTGTGTGTGTTGTTGTGTGTGTGACACAAAGTTGCTGATCACCTCTTGGACAAGTCACAGATAAAATGGCATAGACCAGCGAAACCGCGTCATCACATTCAGCGTCAGTTTTGACAACTTCCGATCCCCCAGATTGATTCTTTCCAAAAGCTGCCACATCAAAGGGCCGAAGTGAGCCAAACTCTGCTAAAGTTAACCGTAATCACACTCGTCGTCACACAGCTGGCTCTCTGTTAAAAGGCCTCGGCGCGAGATACACGGGCTCACATACATCAGATGACGCCGGGAAACATATTATTTTCTCCTCTGCACTTACTAATACATTAAACGCTACAATATCAGAGAGTTCCTGCTGTAAAACAGCCGTACATGCACAGCTGTACAATTCACAGAACATTAAACAACAATAGCTAGAT
>NC_036840.1:35314053-35324243 GCF_002910315.2 Salvelinus sp. IW2-2015
GCTATGATCTCTTCCTCCTGAATCCCTCCTCCTTCCTCCTGAATCCCTCCTCCTCTTCCTCCTCTTCTCCCGATGTTTCGGTTGCAATAATCCTTTGGGGCAACAAGTCGACTATTCAACACAAACCACGTAATTTGCTGTAAATGTGTCAGTTATTCAATATCTCTTAATAGCATGTCAAAAAAATAAAGACAAAAAGTCTATAGCCACTTCATGGTTAAGTCAGTACGAAATGTTGAATTATTAACAGTATTACAGAACGCATTGGTCCAGTTCATTTGTAATTGAAGATGTGTGTTGTCAGTGTTAAATCCTGATCAGCTATAGGCCAGTAGTACTGCTTAAAGAAATACAAACTGAGAGACAGAGACCACGCTCATTTGAATCCATCTTAAACCTCCTAACGATTGTTGGCTGAAATGCAGGTAACACTTGAGTAACACTTGAGTAAATGAGGGATATAAAAGTATATTTAAAGCAGGTGCTTCCACCCAGGTGTGGTTCATGAGTTAATTAAAAATGAACATCCCTTCATGTTAAGGTTCATGTATAAAAAACACCCAGTTGCCCAATACTTTGGATACCATGGCAAGAAGAGAAGATTCTGTGATTTTGAGAGGGATTGTGTGTTTATTGTGTTGTTGTGTGTGTTGTGTGTGTTCTCTGTGTGTGTGTGTGTGTTGTGTGTGTGTGTGTGTGTGTGTGTGTCGTGTGTGTGTGTGTGTGTGTGTGTGTGTGTGTGTGGTTGTATGTGTGTGTGTGATGAGAGGGAGCCTGTGTGGTGTGGTGATTTGGAGAGGGGATTGTGTGTGTGTGTGTGTGTGTGTGTGTGTGTCAGTCAACAGACCTCAACCCAATTGAACACTTATGGGAGATTCTGGAGAGGTGCCTGAGACATTGTTTTCCACCACCTTCAACACGGTGGAATTTCTCTTGGAAAAATGGTGTCACGTCGCTCCAACAGAGTTCCAGACATTGGTAGAATCTATGCCAACGCCCTATTAAGACGCTTTATGCTGGTGTTTCCTTTCTTTTAGCCGGTGCTATAGATGTTTAGTCTGATGTTCAGCCTATATAGTATATCGGCTACAGTTAGCGTCCATTACTATACTGTAAAAACACCATTCAGAACAACCTTGAAGTCAGCATTTGTCTGCTGGCTGGCACGATTTTGTCAAAGGATAGTCTCGTAGATGATTTATCAGGCTTAATATGAATTTTTCAAACACAAATTATACTCATGAATCATGCTGGACTGTGGTCACCCCTGACCTTTGGCTGACCTTTTCCATACGTTTTGAATGGATAATTTGCTGGTGCAGGAAAGTCAGGCTTTGTCCACAAGCTTCATCTTGCCTCTCTCTTCTTGGTAAATTCGGCTGGATGTGCTTGCAGTTTTGTGGGATAATGTTCAAAGGAACATTTTCCATTTTAAATTAGCTGAATGAATGTTAGATGAAAAATATGAATTTATAAACACATGATGAGTTTGAAAAGCCCACGCACGGTGAACTACGTTTCCCAATGATGCTGTTGATTTTATTCGCAAGCAGTCGAACTTCACCTTTGAGATATTCCTGTAAAGTTCTTGTTTAACACGCGTCATAAAGTCAATTTTACAAGGGTGAAGACAGTCTCAACATGGCAGTTTCCTGAAGACTAACTAATGATGGAATGTGTAAAGGTTATAACGGGGGGAGACATATTTAATCCATACTTTAAGGATGTAAATGTATTAAATACTTTTATCTGGCTTCCATTCCAATACAGTTGGAGCTTCCTGATTTATCTCTGAACTTATTTCCCTCTCCTTAAGTGAGAACGTTACGTTCTTGTCGTGACCAAAGTGTTACAAACACATAGTGTTCCTCAGTATTCAAATCCCCATACTGTATCTTCTACTGTACCTACACAAATCAATGGATTTAGGCTCTGATGAGATACATTCTATGACATTTAAAGAGCTGTCTCTAAAATGGCCGTCAAGTTTATTCATGTWTTTACATACCAAGTCCCTTGTGAGAGGCTTCTGTGCATCCTACCCCTTTGTCTGCATTTTCTGAGGCTTTTATGTTATTGGCTGTGGACTTCCAAAGGAAAACGCTGTCTCATTAGTTTGCTCTTCTTCTCTCCTTCCTGTTTGGTATAATCTATCTCCCATGAAACCACATCCTGTCTGGTGGATTTTCAAATTACTCACACGCTCCTGTCCCCCACATCCCCGTCTCAGCGAAACTTCATCCCCATGTCCCACTTTACCGTTCAAAGATACCATCTGTGTTCTCTCCCTCTCTCTCTCTTTCACCATTAGCAAAACTCTGCCGCTCCAATCCTCMAAAAAAATCTCCTCATTTAACTTCAAAGGTTTTCTTGTTGATGCTCTTGACTCTTTTTTAGAGTCGGGATAATGCACCAGATGTATCCCATAATTCCTGCTGGGTCATGATGGGGAGAAATAATGCTGTTTACATCATGAACACAATGTTGCTCTCTAKCCACTTTCTTTTTAAGACACACAGGGTTTGATTGTTGTGTTAAACTAATACTCTCCTCACAATATTCTCAAGTTTATGTTCCGTCAACAACATTTCAAATTCCCTCAACCTTGGTTATTATTTCTCCTCCCTCGCTATTTCAATGACCCGGCAGCAGTAGCAGTTGTATTATCTGTCCAACAGTGAAGGGACTTTGTACATTTAACAAAATGTAGCTATGTGATTGTGCGAGCGGGGGTTACTCATATCTGCCACTCTCAGCAGAGCCGCGGGGCTTTGTGTGGCGACTCCAAAAGGTGTTGCGTCTCCGAGCCTCGACACCTTTGCAAGCGAGACAGATTCACAGTCAACCTCCCTACTGATAAGCTTGAGAAATCCCCCGAGAGAGGCGTTTCGATTAAAATAATCAACAGGGAGTGAAATATCTCCATAGCGCTGTGTATAGTCAGCTACATACATTGTCGAGACATGCTATACTGTACTGATACATACATACGCACTCATTCAGTTTTAATCATGTTGAGAATCACTGCCATCCCTTTTCTGTGTACTAACAACACACTAACGTATCCATAGTTACCACCACCCATCTTCCACACACCCAACCCTTCGTGTGTGTGTGTGTGTGTGTGTGTGTGTGTGTGACACAAAGTTGCTGATCACCTCTTGGACAAGTCACAGATAAAACGGCATAGACCAGCGAAACCGCTGTCATCACATTCAGCGTCAGTTTTGACAACTTCCGATCCCCCAGATTGATTCTTTCCAAAAGCTGCCACATCAAAGGGCCGAAGTGAGCCAAACTCTGCTAAAGTTACACCGTAATCACACTCGTCGTCACACAGCTGGCTCTCTGTATAAAAGGCCTCGGCGCGAGATACACGGGCTCACATACATCAGATGACGCCCGGGAAACATATTATTTTCTCCTCTGCACTTACTAATACATAAACGCTACAATKCAGAGAGTTCCTGCTGTAAAACAGCCGTACATGCACAGCTGTACATTTCACAGAACATTAAAACAATAGCTAGATGACGAACCAGACAGAAAAGGTCAACGGCCAACATCTCTTGTTGAAAAGATGTATTGAATCCTTTTTGGAGAAACTTATATCATAAATAACAATATAATATGTTTCTAAACACTCCTACATTCATGTTGATGCTACCATAATTACGGACAATCCTGAATGAATCGTGAATAATGATGAGTAAGAAAGTTACAGAGGATCAAACATCATACACTCAAGACATGCTAACCTCCTCCGTTATTGGTAATGGTGAGAGGTTAGCATGTTTTGTTGTAGCCTCTGTTATTGGTAATGGTGAGGGGTTAGCATGTCTTGTTGTAGCCTCTGTTATTGGTAATGGTGAGAGGTTAGCATGTCTTGTTGTAGCCTCTGTTATTGGTAATGGTGAGAGGTTAGCATGTTTTGGGGTTACAATATGATCTTTAACTCTGCAATCATGGTGGCATCCACATGAATGTAGGAGTGTTTAGAAACATATTCTATTCATATTTATAATAAAAGTGACTTCAAAATGAAACAATTCATTATTTACCATGAATTTATATTGGGCACAAAATAATCTGAAACACAACCAAAACAAACAGCAAATGCATCCAACAAGTTTGGAAAGTCACAAGCTTGATGTAATCATTGCGTGCTTGGAATATGGGACCAAATAAACKTTTAACTACTATATTATGAAGAAACTTTAGGGGTGTCAATAATCTTGACCCCTAGCTTTTGGTTAAAAAAAATATTACTTGTTAAATAAAATGTATTTGTCTGAGCAATTGTATCGGTATAAATTATTTCCCATTTATTGTAGAATACAATATATATCTCAGTATTTTAATTATTTATTTTAAAGTTATTACTGCTCATCTTTATCAAGGGTGTCAATAATTTCATACTCCACAGCATATGTTACCTAGAGGAGGCATATAGCCTGCTAAAACGCCCAAAACCACATCCTCATTTCAGCTTGACTGCATTCAGAGATGGGACGAGAGTGTACGAGTATGCTCCCAAGGGGAATAGGAGAAACAGTGACCTGAGTGAACTCATTCTAAATCTGTCCCTTACTCAAATAGGAAAACAAACGTGCTAGCAGGAACCGGAGACAAGCCCTGCTCGACATGAGCGATAGAGAGGGAGAGAGAGAAAGAAAGAGAGTGAGAGACAGGAGAGAGACAGAGTGAGAGAGAACCTAGAGAAGAGTCCCCTCAGCCAGCAGGTTCTGGRGCTCTGTTAATGAACACAAACAGACCCCACAGAGCCCCAGGACAGAAACACATTTAGACCCAACCAAATTATGAGATAGCAAAAAGACAACTATTTGACACATTGGAAAGAATCAACCAAAAAAATAGCAAATTGGAACGTTATCTGGCCCTAAACAGAGTGTGCACAGTAGCAGAATACCTGACCACTGTGACTGACCCCAAATTAATAAAATCATTGACTATGTACAGACTCAATGAGCATAGCCTTGCTATTGAGTGAGGCCAACATAGGCAGACCTGGCTCTCGACAGAAGACAGGCTATGTGCACACKGCCCACAAAATGAGGTGGAAACTGATCTATACTTTCTAACCTCCTGCCAAATGTATGGCCACATTAGAGACACATATTTCCCACAGATCACGACAGACCCACAATAGTTTAAACAAATCAAACATTCATAAACTCCCATATCTGTTAGGCAAAAYACTGCAGTTGCCCCAAAAGGGCAACCAGTGGAGCACGAACAACATTGTMTATGCAAYCTATATTTATCTGTTTATTTATGTTACTTCAACTATTTCCATAGTGTTACATTGTCACAYCTGCTCCCCCTCCCTGGCTCTCGAAGGCGCCAGSSACCCSAGCGTTACGCACTCCTGYCGCCATCATTACGCACACCTGCCTTCCCTCCTGTCACGCGCATCAGCGTATTATTGGACTCACCTGGACTCAATCACCTCTGTGTCATTACCTCCCCTATATCTGTCTGTTCCCAAGCTCTGTTCCCCGGCTTCAGGATTAATTGTCGTATGTCGTTGTTAACCGTGTGCTGACGCTGTTCCTGTCTTGTTCCATGTCTGTTCCTTAAATGTTGACACCYCGTGTCGGTCCTTACAAACATTGCCAATAATATAACATTTGACATGTTTATTCTTTAAAAAAAATTGAGAGTGTAATGTTTACTGATTTTCTATTCCACTTGCAAACATGTTTCCCATGCCAATGTGGCTATTTACATTGAAATAGACAGGTAGGGATAGAGCAAATTGGCTTAACAAATTAYCGTATGACAGACCACGTATTCCCCCTGMACACCCTAWTTGACAAACAAATCAAAGCAAAGGCAAATTCTCAWTCTTTGTTGATTTCCAAAAAGCGTTTGACTMWATTTGGCATGTAAAGCTTCTTTACAAATTGATGGAAAGTGTTGKGGGAAAAAACAAATATTATAAAATCATTGTACACAACCACGTTTGGTTAAAGTTGGCATAAAAAAATAAATCAAACTTCTTTCCACAGTGCCAGGGGGTGAGACAGGGATGCAGCTTAATCCCCACCCTCAATGAATTGGTAAGGGCACTAGAACAGTCTGCAGCACCTGGCCTCCCATTACTAGAATCTGAAGTCAAATGTCTATGGTTTGCTGATGATCTGGTTCTTCGGTCACCAACCAAGGAGGGCCTACAGCAGCAMCTAGATCTTCTGCACAGATTCTGTCAGACCTGGGACYTTATAAATAAGAAAGTAGTGTTCCAAAGGTCCAGCTGCCAAGAACACAAATTCCATCTAAACACCGTTGCCTAGAGCACACAACTACACATATCTCAGCCTAAACATCAGCGCCACAGGTAACTTCCACAAAGCTGTGAACGATCTGGGAGACAAGGCAAGAAGGGCCATCTACACCATCAAARGGAACATMAAATTTGACATACCAATTAGGATCTGTGTAATAGAGACGCTGAGAGTCGAGAAGCAGGTGAAATGTTTGTTTTATTAGACATGGAACAAGACAACAACAATCCAGTAGAGATCTACGGCATAGGCCAGTCCCCCCTCRATGTCCAGGGGGGATGGAGGGGTGTCGTGGGGGACAGCATCAGCTTGGGGACCAGGAACCACCGGCCTGAGAAGGGAGACATGAAAACAAGGTGAGATACAGTAGTCACTGGGAAGCTGTAACCTATACGTCACCTCGTTGACCCTCCGGAGATCCTTGAACAGCCCCACAAACCGGGGGCTCAGCTTCTTGCAGGGCGGGAGTGGGAGGCCAAGGTTGATCTTGTGAACTGGTGCRCTGCTGATGAAGGGGATGTTCTCCTGATGAATGGAAGGGTCTGGTCAATAAAGTTCCCCGCGACACCGGAATCCGCTAACTCTGTAGACACAGTACATGAGGGACAGCTACTATTGTGATGGACACCAAAAAGAGTTTAGYAGAAAGTGATGAAGATGGAATACTCACTCCTGCCCCAGGAGGTGTAAGATCACGTCACCGTCTCTCTGCTCTTGTGGATCATGGATTAGGAAGTGCCGGACACCGCTGCAGCTGGTGCCCTCCACATTACAGACAGAACCCCAGCTGTCTTCATCTGCGTCGCTCCGACGCAGGGAGGCGTGTGWCCCCTACCTGCATGGGTTCAGGCTCTGATCCAGAGTTTTCACTGAGGGAGGGAGAGAAGCGATGAGAGTACCGACACTCCCGAAGTAAGCTATCCAGACGGATGGCCATCGCAATGAGTGCTTCCAAGGAGGGGTTGTCTCGATAGGCCAGTTCTGTCTGGACCTCCTCGCGCAGACCTTTTCTGAATAGCGTACGAAGCRCCGGCTCGTTCCATCCGCTGGATGCTGCTATTGTCCGGAAGGTGAGTGCATACTCGGCAGCCATCTGGTCACCCTGCCGTAATTGGAGAAGGCACTCACTTCCCTCTCTGCCCTCCTGAGGATGATTGAAGATGCATTTCAACAGAGCCATGAACCCCTCATGAATCTAGCTCCTTCTCTCCTTTCCTCCAGACAGCCGTGGCCMATTCCAACGCCCGYCCAGTCAGCAGAGAAATAGCCATGGCAAACTTCGACCTCTTGGTGGGGGGTGCTCCCATCTGGTTCTCAATGTAGAGGGAGCGCTGAAGTAGGAAGCCACGGTATTTAGATGGGGTGCCGTCATATTTATCCGGRAGGGACAAACGGGCATCGCTGACCTGAGCGGGTTGCTGAATGGGCTGTTGTGCTGACTCAACTGGTTATAGAGTATAATCCAATAGTTGATGGCCGCGCACTGCAAAGAACCTCTTCCATAGCAGTCGCCAGTTGGTCATGGTGTTGACGTAGAAGTTATCCCTGCTCATCGACCGTCTAAGGAGATACTCTGTTTTCAAGCTGCTTCCATTGATGGAGTCAGTATTCTGTAACGGTGACGAGAGAGTCAAGAAGCACGTGAAACGTTTAATAAAACTACAAACATGGACCGAGACAACATAACAGTAGCATCAWTGCATGAACACAGGAACAATACTGACCGAGACAATGAACCTAAGGGAGTGCCAGAGATAGGGGAGGTAATAAGTGAGGTGATGGAGTCCAGKTGTGCCTCATGATGACGTGCAGGTGTGCATAATGATTGATGGCAGGTGTGCGTAATGATGGATCCCAGGACCGGTGACGTCGAACGTCGGAGGGGAGGAGTGGGAGTAGATGTGACAATCTGGCAAAAAAATATTGAATTAGTTATAGAACCCATTGCCCTTTAYGGTTGTGAGATCTGGGGTACRTTCACCAACCAAGAATTCACAAAATGGGACAAACACCAACTTGAGACTGCATGCAGAATCCTGCAAAAATATCCTCTGTGTAAAACGTAAAACACCAAATAATGCATTCAGAGCAGAATTAGGCCGATATCCGCTAATTATCAAAATCCAGAAAAGAGCCGCTCAATTCTACAACCACCTAAAAGAAAGTGATTCCCAAACCTTCCATAACAAAGCCTTCACCTACAGAGAAATTAACCTGGAGATGAGCTCCCTAAGCAAGCTGGTCCTGGGGCTCTGTTCACAAACACAAACAGACCCCACAGAGCCCCAGGACAGCAACACAATTAGACCCAACCAGATATTGAGAAAACAAAAAGATAAATACTTGAGGCATTGGAAATAATTGACAAAAAATATTTGGGCCTAAACAGAGTGTACACAGTAGCAGAATACCTGATCACTGTGACTGACCCAAAATTAATGAAATCTTTGACTATTTTCAGAGTCAGTAAGCATGGCCTTGCTATTGAGAAAGGCCRCAGAAAGCAGACCTGGCAATCAAGAGAAGACAAGCTATGTGCACACAGTCCACAAGATGAGKTGGAAACWGAGCTGCACTTCCTAACCTCCTGCCAAAGGTATGACCATATTAGAGACACATATGTCCTCAGATTACAAAGACCCGCAAATAATTCGAAAACAAATCCAATTTTGATAAACTCCCATATCTATTAGGTGAAATACCATAGTGTGCCTTCACAGCAGCAAAATGTGTGACCTGTTACATAAAGAAAAGAAAAGGGCAACCAGTGAAGAACAAACACCATTGTAAATACAACCTAAATGTATGTTTATATATTTTCTCTTTTATACTTTAACTATTTGCWCATTATTACAACACTGTATATAGACATAACATGACATCTGAAACATCTTTATTATTTGGGAACATTCGTGAGTGTAATGTTTACCGTTCATTTTGTATTGTTTATTTACCTTTTGTATATTATCTACATCACTTGCTTTGGCAATGTTAACATATGTTTCCTATGCCAATAAAGCCCCTTAAATTTAATGTAATTGAGAGAGAGAGAAAGAGAGAGAGAGAGAGAGAGTACAGAAATACAGAGAGAGAGAGAGAAAGAGAGAGAGAGACATAGAGAAAGAGAGAGACAGAGAGACAGAAAGAGAGAGAGATGTGGGGTAGAAAGAGCGGGGCAAAGGTATAGAGGGACAGAACAGAAATGGGGGGAGAGAAAGTGAGGGAGGAAGAACGAGGGAAGAACGAGCCAAAGAGAAAAGAGAGAGAAAGTGACAGAAACAGAGATATGTTGAACATGGCCTTGCTTATTCAGCACAAATAACTTTCCACAGCCAGCTGGGCTTATATGATGAAACAAATGAAATAGAAACTCTCAAGGTAAGTTTTAGTGATCGCCCCAGACATAAACAGGTCAGACAGCCCCTTGTGTAACACTCTTTAGTTCCCCACAACACACCAGAGGATTGTTAATAAGCTCTCTCCTCCATTGCATCTAAAATATATAGTGGGGGACTATATATATATATATGTGTGTGTGTGTGTGTGTGTGTGTGTGTGTGTGTGTGTGTGTGTGTGTGTGTGTGGCTACTGCATAACATACAGTAAATGCATGGCCGTTGTCCTGCTTTTCTTTGTCAGTGCTGTAATCCATACAGTACAATATTTCAGCTGTCGTCGGCAAACACAGCCTGCCATAAATAAAACACCATTAATCATCCCGACTCCCATTTGGCCTCCCCTTTCAAATGCATCACGCTTTTCAAATTAACGTCTTGTAAGTGCACCTCTCACACATTAAGCCACGGGGGCTAAGTAATAGCATGGCTTAACACTTCACTTGTTTTGTTTCAGGGTATCACACTCCTCGCTCCACACACCACG